>NW_025727999.1:0-110341 GCF_021461385.2 Schistocerca piceifrons | reverse complement strand
AAAACATAGTTAGAAGAGTTAGTCTTCTTGTACCTAAGTCGGCATTGTGCCTTTTGTAATTAATTCCGATCCAATTTCTGTGTTTCACCGTTTAATAAGAAGGTCCAAGGGATACAGTAAACCTGGAGTGACGCATCGGAATCTATAACTAGTGTCACAGGAATGGTTCAAAACTAAGTCAGTAAGAGGAGTCAGTCCTCTTGTCCTTAAGTCGGCATTGTGCCTTTTGTATTTAATTCCGATGCAATTTCTGTGTTTCATCGTCAATAAGAACGTCCAAGGGATACAGTTAACCTGAAGTGAAGCATCGGGATCTATAACTAGTGTCACAGGAATCGTTCAAAACATAGTCAGTAAGAAGAGTCAGTCTTCTTGTACTTAAGTCGGCATAGTGCCTTTTCTATTTAATTCCGATGCAATTTCTGTGTTTCATCGTCAATAAGAAGGTCCAAGGGATACAGTACACCTGGAGTGAAGCATCGGAATCAATAAATAGTGTCAATGGTATGGTTCAAAACATAGACAGTAAGAAGAGTCAGTCTTCTTGTACTTAAGTCGGCATTGTGCCTTTTGTATTTAATTCCGATGCAATTTCTGTGTTTCATCGTCAATACGAAGGACCAAGGGATACAGTAGACCTGGAGTGAAGCATCGGAATCTATAACTAGTGTCACTGGGATGGTTCAAAACATGGTCAGTAAGAAGAGTCAGTCTTCTTGTCGTTAAGTCGGCATTGTGCCTTTTGTATATAATTCCGATGCAATTTCTGTGTTTCATCGTCAATAGGAAGGTCCAAGGGATACAGTAAACCTGGAGTGAAGCATTGGAATCTGTAACTAGTGTCACAATAGTGGTTCAAAACATAGACAGTAAAAAGAGTCAGTCTTCTAGTACTTAATTCGGCATTGTGCCTTTAGTATTTATTTCCGATGCAATTTCTGTGTTTCATCGTCAATAAGAAGTTCCAAGGGATACAGTAAACATCATGTGAAGCGACGGAATCTATAACGGGTGTCACAGGAATGATTCAAAGCATAGTCAGTAGGAAGACTCGGTCTTCTTGTACTTAAGCCGGCATTGTGCCTTTTGTATTTAATTCCGATGCATTTTCTGTGTTTCATCGTCAATAAGAAGGTCCAAGGGATACAGTAAAGCTGAAGTGAAGCATCGGAATTTATAACTAGTGTCACAGGAATCGTTCAAAACATAGTCAGTAAGGAGAGTCAGTCTTCTTGTACTTAAGTCGGCATTGTGCCTTTTGTATTTAATTCCGATGCAATTTCTGTGTTTCATCGTCAATACGAAGGACCAAGGGATACAGTAGACCTGGAGTGAAGCATCGGAATCTATAACTAGTGTCACTGGGATGGTTCAAAACATGGTCAGTAAGAAGAGTCAGTCTTCTTGTACTTAAGTCGGCATTGTGCATTTTCTATTTAATTCCGATGCAATTTCTGTGTTTCATCGTCAATAAGAAGGTCCAAGGGATACAGTAAACCTGAAGTGAAGCATCGGAATCTGTAACTAGTGTCACAGGAATGGTTCAAAGCTAAGTCAGTAAGAGGAGTCAGTCCTCTTGTCCTTAAGTCGGCATTGTGCCTTTTGTATTTAATTCCGATGCAATTTCTGTGTTTCATCGTCAATAAGAAGGTCCAAGGGATACAGTTAACCTGAAGTGAAGCATCGGGATCTATAACTAGTGTCACAGGAATCGTTCAAAACATAGTCAGTAAGAAGAGTCAGTCTTCTTGTACTTAAGTCGGCATAGTGCTTTTTCTATTTAATTCCGATGCAATTTCTGTGTTTCATCGTCAATAAGAAGGTCCAAGGGATACAGTACACCTGGAGTGAAGCATCGGAATCTATAAATAGTGTCAATGGTATGGTTCAAAACATAGACAGTAAGAAGAGTCAGTCTTCTTGTACTTAAGTCGGCATTGTGCCTTTTGTATTTAATTCCGATGCAATTTCTGTGTTTCATCGTCAATAAGAAGGTCAGAGGGATACAGTAAACCTGAAGTGAAGCATCGGAATCTATAGCTAGTGTCACAGGAATGGTACAAAACAGAGTCAGTAAGAAGAGTCAGTCTTCTTGTCGTTAATTCGGCATTGTGCCTTTAGTATTTAATTCCGATGCAATTTCTGTGTTTCATCGTCAATAAGAAGTTCCAAGGGATACAGTAAACATCATGTGAAGCGACGGAATCTATAATGGGTGTCACAGGAATGATTCAAAGCATAGTCAGTAGGAAGACTCGGTCTTCTTGTACTTAAGCCGGCATTGTGCCTTTTGTATTTAATTCCGATGCATCTTCTGTGTTTCATCGTCAATAAGAAGGTCCAAGGGATACAGTAAAGCTGAAGTGAAGCATCGGAATTTATAACTAGTGTCACAGGAATCGTTCATAACATAGTCAGTAAGGAGAGTCAGTCTTCTTGTACTTAAGTCGGCATTGTGTCTTTTGTATTTAATTCCGATGCAATTTCTGTGTTTCATCGTCAATACGAAGGACCAAGGGATACAGTAGACCTGGAGTGAAGCATCGGAATCTATAACTAGTGTCACTGGGATGGTTCAAAACATGGTCAGTAAGAAGAGTCAGTCTTCTTGTACTTAAGTCGGCATTGTGCATTTTCTATTTAATTCCGATGCAATTTCTGTGTTTCATCGTCAATAAGAAGGTCCAAGGGATACAGTAAACCTGGAGTGAAGCATCGGAATCTATAACTAGTGTCAATGGAATGGTTCAAAACAAAGTCAGTAAGAAGAGTCAGTCTTCTTGTCCTTAAGTCGGCATTGTGCCTTTTGTATTTAATTCCGATGCAATTTCTGTGTTTCATCGTCAATAAGAAGGTCCATGGGATACAGTAAACCTGAAGTGAAGCTTCGGAATCTATAGCTAGTGTCACAGGAATGGTTCAAAACATAGTCAGTTAGAAGAGTCAGTCTTCTTCTACTTAAGTCGGCATTGTGCCTTTTGTAAATAATTCCGATGCAATTTCTGTGTTTCATCGTTTAATAAGACGGTCCAAGGGGTACAGTAAACCGGGAGTGACGCATCGGAATCTATAACTAGTGTCACAATAATGGTTCAAAACTAAGTCAGTAAGAGGAGTCAGTCCTCTTGTCCTTAAGTCGGCATTGTGCCTTTTGTTTCATCGTCAATAAGAATGTCCAAGGGATATAGTAAAATTGGAGTGAAGCATCGGAATCTATAACTAGTGCCACAGGAATGGTTCATATCATAGACAGTAAGAAGAGTCAGACTACTTTTACTTAAATCGGCATTGTGCCTTTAGTATTTAATTCCGATGCAATTTCTGTGTTTCATCGCCAATAACAAGGTCCAAGGGATACAGTAAACCTGGAGTTAAGCATCGGAGTCTTTCACTAGTGTAACAGGACCGGTTCAAAAATAGACAGTAAGATGAGTCAGTCTTCTTGAACTTAATTCGGCATTGTGCCTTTTGTATTTAATTCCGATGCAATTTCTGTGTTTCATCATCAATAAGAAGGTCAGAGGGATACAGTAAACCTGAAGTGAAGCATCGGAATCCATAACTAGTGTCACAGGAATGGTTCAAAACATAGTCAGTAAGAAGAGTTAGTCTTCTTGTACTTAAGTCGGCGTTGTGCCTTTTGTATTTAATTCCGATGCAATTTCTGTGTTTCATCGTCAATAAGAAGGTCCAAGGGATACAGTAAACCTGGAGTGAAGCATCGGAATCTGTATCTAGTGTCACAGGAATGGTTCAAATCATAGACAGTAAGAAGAGTCGGTCTTCGTGTACTTCAGTCGGCATTTTGCCTTTTGTATTTAATTCCGATGCAATTTTTGTGTTTCATCGTCATTGAGAAGGTCCAAGGGATACAGTAAACCTGAAGTGAAGCACCGGGATCTATAACTAGTGTCACAGGAATCGTTCAAAATATAGTCAGTAAGAAGAGTCAGTCTTCTTGTACTTAAGTCGGCATTGTGCCTTTTGTATTTAATTCCGATTCTATTTCTGTGTTTCATCGTCAATAAGAAGGTCAGAGGGATACAGTAAACCTGAAGTGAAGCATCGGAATCTATAGCTAGTGTCACAGGAATGGTTCAAAACATAGTCAGTAAGAAGAGTCAGTCTTCTTGTCCTTAAGTCGGCAATGTGCCTTTTGTATATAATTCCGATGCAATTTCTGTGTTTCATCGTCAATAAGAATGTCCCAGGGATACAGTAAACCTGGGGTGAAGCATCGGAATCTGTAACTAGTATCACAGTAATGGTTCAAAACATAGACAGTAAGAAGAGTCAGTCTTCTTGTACTTAATTCAGCATTGTGCCTTTTGTATTTAATTCCAATGCAATTTCTGTGTTTCATCGTCAATAAGAAGGTCCAAGGGATACTGTAACCATCAAGTGAAGCGTCGGAATCTACAACGGGTGTCACAGGAATGGTTCAAAACATAGTCAGTAGGAAGAGTCGGTCTTCTTGTACTTAAGTCGGCGTTCTGCCTTTTGTATTTGATTCCGATGCAATTTCTGTGTTTCATCGTCATTAAGAAGGACCAAGGGATACAGTAGACTTGGAGTGAAGCATCGGAATCTATAACTAGTGTCACAGGGATGGTTCAAAACATAGACAGTAAGAAGAGTCAGTCTTCTTGTACTTAAGTCGGCATTGTGCCTTTTCTATTTAATTCCGATGCAATTTCTGTGTTTCATAGTCAATACGAAGGTCAGAGGGATACAGTAATCCTGAAGTGAAGCATCGGAATCGATAACTAGTGTCACAGGGACGGTTCAAAACATAGTCAGTAAGAAGAGTCAGTCTTCTTGTACTTAAGTCGGCATAGTGCCTTTTCTATTTAATTCCGATGCAATTTTTGTGTTACATCGTCAATTAGAACGTCCAAGGGATACAGTAAACCAGGAGTGAAGCATCGGAATCTATAAATAGTGTCAATGGTATGGTTCAAAACATAGACAGTAAGAAGAATCAGTCTTCTTGTACTTAAGTCGGCATTGTGCCTTTTGTATTTAATTCCAATGCAATTTCTGTGTTTCATCGTCAATAAGAAGGTCAGAGGGATACAGTAAACGTGAAGTGAAGCATCGGAATCTATAGCTAGTGTCACAGGAATGGTTCAAAACATAGTCAGTAAGAAAAGTCAGTCTTCTTGTCCTTAAGTCGGCATTGTGCCTTTTGTATATATTTCCGATGCAATTTCTGTGTTTCGTCGTCAATAAGAAGGTCCAAGGGATACAGTAAACCTGGAGTGAAGCATCGGTATCTGTAACTAGTGTCACAGTAATAATTCAAAACATTGACAGTAAGAAGAGTCAGTCTTCTTGTCCTTAATTCGGCATTGTGCCTTTAGTATTTAATTCCGATGCAATTTCTGTGTTTCATCGTCAATAAGAAGTTCCAAGGGATACAGTAAACATCAAGTGAAGCGTCGGAATATATAATGGGTGTCACAGGAATGGTTTTAAACATAGTCAGTAGGAAGAGTCGCTCTTCTTGTACTTAAGTCGGCATTGTGCCTTTTGTATTTAATTCCGATGCATTTTCTGTGTTTCATCGTCAATAAGAAGGTCCAAGGGATACAGTAAACCTGAAGTGAAGCATCGGAATTAATAACTAGTGTCACAGGAATTGTTCAAATCATAGTCAGTAAGGAGAGACAGTCTTCTTGTACTTAAGTCGGCATTGTGCCTTTTCTATTTAATTCCGATGCAATTTCTGTGTTTCATCGTCAATAAGAAGGACCAAGGGAAACAGTAGACCTGGAGTGAAGCATCGGAATCTATAACTAGTATCACAGGGATGGTTCAAAGCACAGACAGTCAGAAGAGTCAGTCTTCTTGCACTTAAGTCGGCATTGTGCCTTTTCTATTTAATTCCGATGCAATTTCTGTGTTTCATCGTCAATAAGAATGTAAGCGGGATACAGTAATCTTGAAGTGAAGCATCGGAATCGATAACTAGTGTCACAGGAATGGTTCAAAGCATAGTCAGTAAGAAGCGTCAGTCTTGTTGTTTATTCGGCATTGTGCCTTTTCTATTTAATTCCGATGCAATTTTTGTGTTTCATCGTCAATAAGAATGTCAGAGGTATACAATAAACCTGAAGCGAAGCATCGGAATATATAACTAGTGTCACAGAAATGGTTCAAAGCAAAGTCAGTAACAAGAGTCAGTCTTCTTGTCCTTAAGTCGGCATTGTGCCTTTTGTATTTAAATCCGATGCAATTTCTGTGTTTCATCATCAATAAGAAGGTCAGAGGGATACAGTAAACCTGAAGTGAAGCATCGGAATCCATAACTAGTGTCACAGGAATGGTTCAAAACATAGTCAGTAAGAAGAGTTAGTCTTCTTGTACTTAAGTCGGCGTTGTGCCTTTTGTATTTAATTCCGATGCAATTTCTGTGTATCATCGTCAATAAGAAGGTCCAAGGGATACAGTAAACCTGGAGTGAAGCATCGGAATCTGTAACTACTGTCACAGGAATGGTTTAAATCATAGACAGTGAGTAGAGTCGGTCTTCGTGTACTTCAGTCGGCATTTTGCCTTTTGTATTTAATTCCGATGCAATTTTTGTGTTTCATCGTCAATGTGAAGGTCCAAGAGATACAGTAAACCTTTAGTGAAGCATCGGGATCTATAACTAGTGTCACAGGAATCGTTCAAAACATAGTCAGTAAGAAGAGTCGGTCTTCTTGTACTTAAGTCGGCATAGTGCCTTTTCTATTTAATTCCGATGCAATTTCTGTGTTTCATCGTCAATAAGAATGTCAGAGGGATACAGTAATCCTGAAGTGAAGCATCGCAATCGATAACTAGTGTCACAGGGATGGTTCAAAACATAGTCAGTAAGAAGAGTCAGTCTTGTTGTACTTAATTCGGCATTGTGCCTTTTCTATTTAATTCCGATGCAATTTCTGTGTTTCATCGTCAATAAGAATGTCAGAGGGCTACAATAAACCTGAAGCGAAGCATCGGAATCTATAACTAGTGTCACAGCAATGGTTCAAAACAAAGTCAGTAACAAGAGTCAGTCTTCTTGTCCTTAAGTCGGCATTGTGCCTTTTGTATTTAAATCCGATGCAATTTCTGAGTTTCATCGTCAATAAGAAGGTTCCTAGGGATACAATAAACCTGGAGTGAAGCATCGGAATCTATAACTAGTGTCACAGGAATGTTTCAAAACATAGACAGTAAGAAGAGTCAGTCTTCTTGTACTTAATTCTGCTTTGTGCATTTTGTATTTAATTCCGATGCAATTTCTGTGTTTCAACGTCAATAAGAAGGTCCAAGCGATACAGTAAACCTGAAGTAAAGCATCGGAGTTTATAACTAGTGTCACAGGAATGGTTCAAAACATAGTCAGTAAGGAGTGTCAGTCTTCTTGTACTTAAGTCGGCATTGTGCCTTTTGTATTTAATTCCGATGCAATATCTGTGTTTCGTCGTCAATAAGAAGGACCAAGAGATACAGTAAACCTGGAGTGAAGCATCCGAATCTATAACTAGTGTCACAGGGATGGTTCAAAACATAGTCAGTAAGAAGAGTCAGTCTTCTTGTACTTAAGTCGGCTTTGTGCCTTTTCTATTTAATTCCGATGCAATTTCTGTGTTTCATCGTCAATAAGAAGGTCCGAGGGATATAGTAAACCTGGAGTGAAGCATCAGAATCTATAACTAGTGTCACAGGAATATTTCAAACATAGACAGTAAGAAGAGTCAGTCTTCTTGTACTTACGTCGACATTGTGCCTATTCTATTTAATTCCGATGCAATTTCTGTGTTTCATCGTCAATAAGAAGGTCAGAGGAATACAATAAACCTGAAGTGAAGCATCGGAATGTATAAATAGTGTCAATGGTATGGTTCAAAACAATGTCAGTAAGAAGAGTCAGTCTTCTTGTCCTTAAGTCGGCATTGTGCCTTTTGTATTTAATTCCGATGCAATTTCTGTGTTTAATCGTCAATAAGAAGGTCCAAGGGATACAGTAAACCTGAAGTGAAGCTTCGGAATCTATAGCTAGTGTCACAGGAATGGTTCAAAACATAGTCAGTTAGAAGAGTCAGTCTTCTTGTACTTAAGTCGGCATTGTGCCTTTTGTAATTAATTCCGATGCAATTTCTGTGTTTGATCGATTAATAAGAAGGTCCAAGGGATACAGTAAACCTGGAGTGACGCATCGGAATCTATAACTAGTGTCACAGGAATGGTTCAAAGCTAAGTCAGTAAGAGGAGTCAGTCCTCTTGTCCTTAAGTCGGCATTGTGTCTTTTGTATTTAATTCCGATGCAATTTCTGTGTTTCATCGTCAATTAGAAGGTCCAAGGGATACAGTAAACCTGAAGTGAAGCATCGGGATCTATAACTAGTGTCACAGGAATCGTTCAAAACATAGTCAGTAAGAAGAGTCAGTCTTCTTGTCCTTAAGTTGGCATTGTGCCTTTTCTATATAATGCCGATGCAATTTCTGTGTTTCATCGTCAATAAGAAGGTCCAAGGGATACAGTAAACCTGGAGTGAAGCATCGAAATCTGTAACTAGTGTCACAATAATGATTCAAAACATAGACAGTCAGAAGAGTCAGTCTTCTTGTACTTAAGTCGGCATTGTGCCTTTTCTATTTAATTCCGATGCAATTTCTGTGTTTCATCGTCAATAAGAATGTCAGAGGGATACAATAAACCTGAAGCGAAGCATCGGAATATATAACTAGTGTCACAGAAATGGTTCAAAACAAAGTCATTAACAAGAGTCGGTCTTCTTGTCCTTAAGTCGGCATTGTTCCTTTTGTATTTAATTCCGATGCAATTTCTGTGTATCATCGTCAATAAGAAGGTCCAAGGGAGACAGTAAACCTGGAGTGAAGCATCGGAATCTGTAACTACTGTCACAGGAATGGTTCAAATCATAGACAGTGAGAAGAGTCGGTCTTCATGTACTTCAGTCGGCATTTTGTATTTAGTATTTAATTCCGATTCAATTTTTGTGTTTCATCGTCAATGAGAAGGTCCAAGAGATACAGTAAACCTGAAGTGAAGCATCGGGATCTATAACTAGTGTCACAGGAATCGTTCAAAACATAGTCAGTTAGAAGAGTCAGTCTTCTTGTACTTAAGTCGGCATAGTGCCTTTTCTATTTTATTCCGATGCAATTTCTGTGTTTCATCGTCAATAAGAAGGTACAAGGGATACAGTAAACCTGGAGTGAAGCATCGGAATCTATAAATAGTGTCAATGGTATGGTTCAAAACATAGACAGTAAGAAGAGTCAGTCTTCTTGTACTTATGTCGGCATTGTGCCTTTTGTATATAATTCCGATGCAATTTCTGTGTTTCATCGTCAATAAGAAGGTCCAAGGGATACAGTAAACGTGGAGTGAAGCATCGGAATCTGTAACTAGTGTCACAGTAATGGTTCAAAACATAGACAGTAAGAAGAGTCAGTCTTCTTGTACTTAATTCGGCATTGTGCCTTTAGTATTTAATTCCGATGCAATTTCTGTGTTTCATCGACAATAAGAAGTTCCAATGGATACAGTAAACATCAAGTGAAGCGTCGGAATCTACAACGGGTGTCACACGAATGGTTCAAAACATAGTCAGTAGGAAGAGGCGGTCTTCTTGTACTTAAGTCTGCATTGTGCCTTTTGTAATTAATTAGGATGAATTTTCTGTGTTTCATCGTCAATAAGAAGGTCCAAGGGATACAGTAAACCTGTAGTGAAGCATCGGAATTTATAACTAGTGTCACAGGAATGGTTCAAAACATAGTCAGTAAGGAGAGTCAGTCTTCTTGTACCTAAGTCGGCATTGTGCCTTTTGTATTTAATTCCGATGGAATTTCTGTGTTTCATCGTCAATAAGAAGGACCAAGGTATACAGTAGACCTGGAGTGAAGCATCGGAATCTATAACTAGTGTCACATGGATGGGTCAAAGCATAGACAGTCAGAAGAGTCAGTCTTCTTGTACTTATGTCGGCATTGTGCCTTTTCTATTTAATTCCGATGCAATTTCTGTGTTTCATCGTCAATAAGAATGTTAGAGGGATACAGTAATCCTGAAGTGAAGCATCGGAATCGATAACTAGTGTCACAGGAATGGTTCAAAACATAGTCAGTAAGAAGAGTCAGTCTTGTTGTACTTAATTCGGCATTGTGCCTTTTCTATTTAATTCCGATGCAATTTCTGTGTTTCATCGTCAATAAGAAGGTCCAAGGGATACAGTAAACCTGGAGTGAAGCATCGGAATCTGTATCTAGTGTCACAGGAATGGTTCAAATCATAGACAGTAAGAAGAGTCGGTCTTCGTGTACTTCAGTCGGCATTTTGCCTTTTGTATTTAATTCCGATGCAATTTTTGTGTTTCATCGTCAATGAGAAGGTCCAAGGGATACAGTAAACCTGAAGTGAAGCACCGGGATCTATAACTAGTGTCACAGGAATCGTTCAAAATATAGTCAGTAAGAAGAGTCAGTCTTCTTGTACTTAAGTCGGCATTGTGCCTTTTGTATTTAATTCCGATTCTATTTCTGTGTTTCATCGTCAATAAGAAGGTCAGAGGGATACAGTAAACCTGAAGTGAAGCATCGGAATCTATAGCTAGTGTCACAGGAATGGTTCAAAACATAGTCAGTAAGAAGAGTCAGTCTTCTTGTCCTTAAGTCGGCAATGTGCCTTTTGTATATAATTCCGATGCAATTTCTGTGTTTCATCGTCAATAAGAATGTCCCAGGGATACAGTAAACCTGGGGTGAAGCATCGGAATCTGTAACTAGTATCACAGTAATGGTTCAAAACATAGACAGTAAGAAGAGTCAGTCTTCTTGTACTTAATTCAGCATTGTGCCTTTTGTATTTAATTCCAATGCAATTTCTGTGTTTCATCGTCAATAAGAAGGTCCAAGGGATACTGTAACCATCAAGTGAAGCGTCGGAATCTATAACGGGTGTCACAGGAATGGTTCAAAACATAGTCAGTAGGAAGAGTCGGTCTTCTTGTACTTAAGTCGGCGTTCTGCCTTTTGTATTTGATTCCGATGCAATTTCTGTGTTTCATCGTCATTAAGAAGGACCAAGGGATACAGTAGACTTGGAGTGAAGCATCGGAATCTATAACTAGTGTCACAGGGATGGTTCAAAACATAGACAGTAAGAAGAGTCAGTCTTCTTGTACTTAAGTCGGCATTGTGCCTTTTCTATTTAATTCCGATGCAATTTCTGTGTTTCATAGTCAATACGAAGGTCAGAGGGATACAGTAATCCTGAAGTGAAGCATCGGAATCGATAACTAGTGTCACAGGGACGGTTCAAAACATAGTCAGTAAGAAGAGTCAGTCTTCTTGTACTTAAGTCGGCATAGTGCCTTTTCTATTTAATTCCGATGCAATTTTTGTGTTTCATCGTCAATTAGAACGTCCAAGGGATACAGTAAACCAGGAGTGAAGCATCGGAATCTATAAATAGTGTCAATGGTATGGTTCAAAACATAGACAGTAAGAAGAATCAGTCTTCTTGTACTTAAGTCGGCATTGTGCCTTTTGTATTTAATTCCAATGCAATTTCTGTGTTTCATCGTCAATAAGAAGGTCAGAGGGATACAGTAAACGTGAAGTGAAGCATCGGAATCTATAGCTAGTGTCACAGGAATGGTTCAAAACATAGTCAGTAAGAAAAGTCAGTCTTCTTGTCCTTAAGTCGGCATTGTGCCTTTTGTATATATTTCCGATGCAATTTCTGTGTTTCGTCGTCAATAAGAAGGTCCAAGGGATACAGTAAACCTGGAGTGAAGCATCGGTATCTGTAACTAGTGTCACAGTAATAATTCAAAACATTGACAGTAAGAAGAGTCAGTCTTCTTGTCCTTAATTCGGCATTGTGCCTTTAGTATTTAATTCCGATGCAATTTCTGTGTTTCATCGTCAATAAGAAGTTCCAAGGGATACAGTAAACATCAAGTGAAGCGTCGGAATATATAATGGGTGTCACAGGAATGGTTTTAAACATAGTCAGTAGGAAGAGTCGCTCTTCTTGTACTTAAGTCGGCATTGTGCCTTTTGTATTTAATTCCGATGCATTTTCTGTGTTTCATCGTCAATAAGAAGGTCCAAGGGATACAGTAAACCTGAAGTGAAGCATCGGAATTAATAACTAGTGTCACAGGAATTGTTCAAATCATAGTCAGTAAGGAGAGACAGTCTTCTTGTACTTAAGTCGGCATTGTGCCTTTTCTATTTAATTCCGATGCAATTTCTGTGTTTCATCGTCAATAAGAAGGACCAAGGGAAACAGTAGACCTGGAGTGAAGCATCGGAATCTATAACTAGTATCACAGGGATGGTTCAAAGCACAGACAGTCAGAAGAGTCAGTCTTCTTGCACTTAAGTCGGCATTGTGCCTTTTCTATTTAATTCCGATGCAATTTCTGTGTTTCATCGTCAATAAGAATGTAAGCGGGATACAGTAATCTTGAAGTGAAGCATCGGAATCGATAACTAGTGTCACAGGAATGGTTCAAAGCATAGTCAGTAAGAAGCGTCAGTCTTGTTGTTTATTCGGCATTGTGCCTTTTCTATTTAATTCCGATGCAATTTTTGTGTTTCATCGTCAATAAGAATGTCAGAGGTATACAATAAACCTGAAGCGAAGCATCGGAATATATAACTAGTGTCACAGAAATGGTTCAAAGCAAAGTCAGTAACAAGAGTCAGTCTTCTTGTCCTTAAGTCGGCATTGTGCCTTTTGTATTTAAATCCGATGCAATTTCTGTGATTCATCATCAATAAGAAGGTCAGAGGGATACAGTAAACCTGAAGTGAAGCATCGGAATCCATAACTAGTGTCACAGGAATGGTTCAAAACATAGTCAGTAAGAAGAGTTAGTCTTCTTGTACTTAAGTCGGCGTTGTGCCTTTTGTATTTAATTAAGATGCAATTTCTGTGTATCATCGTCAATAAGAAGGTCCAAGGGATACAGTAAACCTGGAGTGAAGCATCGGAATCTGTAACTACTGTCACAGGAATGGTTCAAATCATAGACAGTGAGTAGAGTCGGTCTTCGTGTACTTCAGTCGGCATTTTGCCTTTTGTATTTAATTCCGATGCAATTTTTGTGTTTCATCGTCAATGTGAAGGTCCAAGAGATACAGTAAACCTGAAGTGAAGCATCGGGATCTATAACTAGTGTCACAGGAATCGTTCAAAACATAGTCAGTAAGAAGAGTCGGTCTTCTTGTACTTAAGTCGGCATAGTGCCTTTTCTATTTAATTCCGATGCAATTTCTGTGTTTCATCGTCAATAAGAATGTCAGAGGGATACAGTAATCCTGAAGTGAAGCATCGCAATCGATAACTAGTGTCACAGGGATGGTTCAAAACATAGTCAGTAAGAAGAGTCAGTCTTGTTGTACTTAATTCGGCATTGTGCCTTTTCTATTTAATTCCGATGCAATTTCTGTGTTTCATCGTCAATAAGAATGTCAGAGGGCTACAATAAACCTGAAGCGAAGCATCGGAATCTATAACTAGTGTCACAGCAATGGTTCAAAACAAAGTCAGTAACAAGAGTCAGTCTTCTTGTCCTTAAGTCGGCATTGTGCCTTTTGTATTTAAATCCGATGCAATTTCTGAGTTTCATCGTCAATAAGAAGGTTCCTAGGGATACAATAAACCTGGAGTGAAGCATCGGAATCTATAACTAGTGTCACAGGAATGTTTCAAAACATAGACAGTAAGAAGAGTCAGTCTTCTTGTACTTAATTCTGCTTTGTGCATTTTGTATTTAATTCCGATGCAATTTCTGTGTTTCAACGTCAATAAGAAGGTCCAAGCGATACAGTAAACCTGAAGTAAAGCATCGGAGTTTATAACTAGTGTCACAGGAATGGTTCAAAACATAGTCAGTAAGGAGTGTCAGTCTTCTTGTACTTAAGTCGGCATTGTGCCTTTTGTATTTAATTCCGATGCAATATCTGTGTTTCGTCGTCAATAAGAAGGACCAAGAGATACAGTAAACCTGGAGTGAAGCATCCGAATCTATAACTAGTGTCACAGGGATGGTTCAAAACATAGTCAGTAAGAAGAGTCAGTCTTCTTGTACTTAAGTCGGCTTTGTGCCTTTTCTATTTAATTCCGATGCAATTTCTGTGTTTCATCGTCAATAAGAAGGTCCGAGGGATATAGTAAACCTGGAGTGAAGCATCAGAATCTATAACTAGTGTCACAGGAATATTTCAAACATAGACAGTAAGAAGAGTCAGTCTTCTTGTACTTACGTCGACATTGTGCCTATTCTATTTAATTCCGATGCAATTTCTGTGTTTCATCGTCAATAAGAAGGTCAGAGGAATACAATAAACCTGAAGTGAAGCATCGGAATGTATAAATAGTGTCAATGGTATGGTTCAAAACAATGTCAGTAAGAAGAGTCAGTCTTCTTGTCCTTAAGTCGGCATTGTGCCTTTTGTATTTAATTCCGATGCAATTTCTGTGTTTAATCGTCAATAAGAAGGTCCAAGGGATACAGTAAACCTGAAGTGAAGCTTCGGAATCTATAGCTAGTGTCACAGGAATGGTTCAAAACATAGTCAGTTAGAAGAGTCAGTCTTCTTGTACTTAAGTCGGCATTGTGCCTTTTGTAATTAATTCCGATGCAATTTCTGTGTTTCATCGATTAATAAGAAGGTCCAAGGGATACAGTAAACCTGGAGTGACGCATCGGAATCTATAACTAGTGTCACAGGAATGGTTCAAAGCTAAGTCAGTAAGAGGAGTCAGTCCTCTTGTCCTTAAGTCGGCATTGTGTCTTTTGTATTTAATTCCGATGCAATTTCTGTGTTTCATCGTCAATAAGAAGGTCCAAGGGATACAGTAAACCTGAAGTGAAGCATCGGGATCTATAACTAGTGTCACAGGAATCGTTCAAAACATAGTCAGTAAGAAGAGTCAGTCTTCTTGTCCTTAAGTTGGCATTGTGCCTTTTCTATATAATGCCGATGCAATTTCTGTGTTTCATCGTCAATAAGAAGGTCCAAGGGATACAGTAAACCTGGAGTGAAGCATCGAAATCTGTAACTAGTGTCACAATAATGATTCAAAACATAGACAGTCAGAAGAGTCAGTCTTCTTGTACTTAAGTCGGCATTGTGCCTTTTCTATTTAATTCCGATGCAATTTCTGTGTTTCATCGTCAATAAGAATGTCAGAGGGATACAATAAACCTGAAGCGAAGCATCGGAATATATAACTAGTGTCACAGAAATGGTTCAAAACAAAGTCATTAACAAGAGTCGGTCTTCTTGTCCTTAAGTCGGCATTGTTCCTTTTGTATTTAATTCCGATGCAATTTCTGTGTATCATCGTCAATAAGAAGGTCCAAGGGAGACAGTAAACCTGGAGTGAAGCATCGGAATCTGTAACTACTGTCACAGGAATGGTTCAAATCATAGACAGTGAGAAGAGTCGGTCTTCATGTACTTCAGTCGGCATTTTGTATTTAGTATTTAATTCCGATTCAATTTTTGTGTTTCATCGTCAATGAGAAGGTCCAAGAGATACAGTAAACCTGAAGTGAAGCATCGGGATCTATAACTAGTGTCACAGGAATCGTTCAAAACATAGTCAGTTAGAAGAGTCAGTCTTCTTGTACTTAAGTCGGCATAGTGCCTTTTCTATTTTATTCCGATGCAATTTCTGTGTTTCATCGTCAATAAGAAGGTACAAGGGATACAGTAAACCTGGAGTGAAGCATCGGAATCTATAAATAGTGTCAATGGTATGGTTCAAAACATAGACAGTAAGAAGAGTCAGTCTTCTTGTACTTATGTCGGCATTGTGCCTTTTGTATATAATTCCGATGCAATTTCTGTGTTTCATCGTCAATAAGAAGGTCCAAGGGATACAGTAAACGTGGAGTGAAGCATCGGAATCTGTAACTAGTGTCACAGTAATGGTTCAAAACATAGACAGTAAGAAGAGTCAGTCTTCTTGTACTTAATTCGGCATTGTGCCTTTAGTATTTAATTCCGATGCAATTTCTGTGTTTCATCGACAATAAGAAGTTCCAATGGATACAGTAAACATCAAGTGAAGCGTCGGAATCTACAACGGGTGTCACACGAATGGTTCAAAACATAGTCAGTAGGAAGAGGCGGTCTTCTTGTACTTAAGTCTGCATTGTGCCTTTTGTAATTAATTAGGATGAATTTTCTGTGTTTCATCGTCAATAAGAAGGTCCAAGGGATACAGTAAACCTGGAGTGAAGCATCGGAATCTATAAATAGTGTCAATGGTATGGTTCAAAACATAGACAGTAAGAAGAGTCAGTCTTCTTGTACTTATGTCGGCATTGTGCCTTTTGTATTTAATTCCGATGGAATTTCTGTGTTTCATCGTCAATAAGAAGGACCAAGGTATACAGTAGACCTGGAGTGAAGCATCGGAATCTATAACTAGTGTCACATGGATGGGTCAAAGCATAGACAGTCAGAAGAGTCAGTCTTCTTGTACTTATGTCGGCATTGTGCCTTTTCTATTTAATTCCGATGCAATTTCTGTGTTTCATCGTCAATAAGAATGTTAGAGGGATACAGTAATCCTGAAGTGAAGCATCGGAATCGATAACTAGTGTCACAGGAATGGTTCAAAACATAGTCAGTAAGAAGAGTCAGTCTTGTTGTACTTAATTCGGCATTGTGCCTTTTCTATTTAATTCCGATGCAATTTCTGTGTTTCATCGTCAATAAGAATGTCAGAGGGTTACAATTAACCTGAAGCGAAGCATCGGAATCTATAAGTAGTGTCACAGGAATGGTTCAAAACATAGACAGTAAGAAGAGTGAGTCTTCTTGTACTTAATTCTGCTTTGTGCATTTTGTATTTAATTCTGATGCAATTTCTGTGTTTCAACGTCAATAAGAAGGTCAGAGGGATACAGTAAACCTGAAGTGAAGCATCGGAATCTATAACTAGTGTCACAGGGATGGTTCAAAACATAGTCTGTAAGAAGAGTCAGTCTTCTTGTACTTAAGTCGGCATTGTGCATTTTCCATTTAATTCCGATGCAATTTCTGTGTTTCATCGTCAATAAGAAGGTCCAAGGGATACAGTAAACCTGGAGTGAAGCATCGGAATCTATAACTAGTGTCATTGGAATGGTTCAAAACATAGTCATTAAGAAGAGTCAGTCTTCTTGTACTTACGTCGGCATTGTGCCTTTTCTATTTAATTCCGATGCAATTTCTGTGTTTCATCGTCAATAAGAAGGTCCAAGGGACATAGTAAACCTGGAGTGAAGCATCGGAATTTATAACTAGTGTCACAGGAATATTTCAAAACATAGACAGTAAGAAGAGTCAGTCTTCTTGTACTTACGTCGACATTGTGCCTATTCTATTTAATTCCGATGCAATTTCTGTGTTTCATCGTCAATACGAAGGTCAGAGGGATACAATAAACCTGAAGTGAAGCATCGGAATGTATAACTAGTGTCACAGGAATGGTTCAAATCAAAGTCAGTAAGAGGAGTCAGTCTTCTAGTCCTTAAGTCGGCATTGTGCCTTTTGTATTTAATTCCGATGCAATTTCTGTGTTTCATCGTCAATAAGAAGGTCCAAGGGATACAGTAAACCTGAAGTGAAGCTTCGGAATCTATAGCTAGTGTCACAGGAATGGTTCAAAACATAGTTAGAAGAGTTAGTCTTCTTGTACTTAGGTCGGCATTGTGCCTTTTGTATTTAATTCCGATGCAATTTCTGTGTTTCATCATCAATAAGAAGGTCAGAGGGATACAGTAAACCTGAAGTGAAGCATCGGAATCCATAACTAGTGTCACAGGAATGGTTCAAAACATAGTCAGTAAGAAGAGTTAGTCTTCTTGTACTTAAGTCGGCGTTGTGCCTTTTGTATTTAATTCCGATGCAATTTCTGTGTTTCATCGTCAATAAGAAGGTCCAAGGGATACAGTAAACCTGGAGTGAAGCATCGGAATCTGTATCTAGTGTCACAGGAATGGTTCAAATCATAGACAGTAAGAAGAGTCGGTCTTCGTGTACTTCAGTCGGCATTTTGCCTTTTGTATTTAATTCCGATGCAATTTTTGTGTTTCATCGTCAATGAGAAGGTCCAAGGGATACAGTAAACCTGAAGTGAAGCACCGGGATCTATAACTAGTGTCACAGGAATCGTTCAAAATATAGTCAGTAAGAAGAGTCAGTCTTCTTGTACTTAAGTCGGCATTGTGCCTTTTGTATTTAATTCCGATTCTATTTCTGTGTTTCATCGTCAATAAGAAGGTCAGAGGGATACAGTAAACCTGAAGTGAAGCATCGGAAACTATAGCTAGTGTCACAGGAATGGTTCAAAACATAGTCAGTAAGAAGAGTCAGTCTTCTTGTCCTTAAGTCGGCAATGTGCCTTTTGTATATAATTCCGATGCAATTTCTGTGTTTCATCGTCAATAAGAATGTCCCAGGGATACAGTAAACCTGGGGTGAAGCATCGGAATCTGTAACTAGTATCACAGTAATGGTTCAAAACATAGACAGTAAGAAGAGTCAGTCTCCATGTACTTAATTCAGCATTGTGCCTTTTGTATTTAATTCCGATGCAATTTCTGTGTTTCATCGTCATTAAGAAGGACCAAGGGATACAGTAGACTTGGAGTGAAGCATCGGAATCTATAACTAGTGTCACAGGGATGGTTCAAAACATAGACAGTAAGAAGAGTCAGTCTTCTTGTACTTAAGTCGGCATTGTGCCTTTTCTATTTAATTCCGATGCAATTTCTGTGTTTCATAGTCAATACGAAGGTCAGAGGGATACAGTAATCCTGAAGTGAAGCATCGGAATCGATAACTAGTGTCACAGGAACGGTTCAAAACATAGTCAGTAAGAAGAGTCAGTCTTCTTGTACTTAAGTCGGCATAGTGCCTTTTCTATTTAATTCCGATGCAATTTTTGTGTTTCATCGTCAATAAGAACGTCCAAGGGATACAGTAAACCAGGAGTGAAGCATCGGAATCTATAAATAGTGTCAATGGTATGGTTCAAAACATAGACAGTAAGAAGAATCAGTCTTCTTGTACTTAAGTCGGCATTGTGCCTTTTGTATTTAATTCCAATGCAATTTCTGTGTTTCATCGTCAATAAGAAGGTCAGAGGGATACAGTAAACGTGAAGTGAAGCATCGGAATCTATAGCTAGTGTCACAGGAATGGTTCAAAACATAGTCAGTAAGAAAAGTCAGTCTTCTTGTCCTTAAGTCGGCATTGTGGCTTTTGTATATATTTCCGATGCAATTTCTGTGTTTCATCGTCAATAAGAAGGTCCAAGGGATACAGTAATCCTGGAGTGAAGCATCGGTATCTGTAACTAGTGTCACAGTAATAATTCAAAACATTGACAGTAAGAAGAGTCAGTCTTCTTGTCCTTAATTCGGCATTTTGCCTTTTGTATTTAATTCCGATGCAATTTTTGTGTTTCATCGTCAATAAGAATGTCAGAGGGATACAGTAAACCTCAAGTGAAGCATCGGAATCTATAACGGGTGTCACAGGAATGGTTCAAAACATAGTCAGTAGGAAGAGTCGGCCTTCATGTACTTATGTCGGCATTGTGCCTTTTGTATTTAATTCCGATGTATTTTCTGTGTTTCATCGTCAATACGAAAGTCCAAGGGATACAGTAAACATCAAGTGAAGCGTCGGAATATATAATGGGTGTCACAGGAATGGTTTTAAACATAGTCAGTAGGAAGAGTCGCTCTTCTTGTATTTAAGTCGGCATTGTGCCTTTTGTATTTAATTCCGATGCATTTTCTGTGTTTCATCATCAATAAGAAGGTCAGAGGGATACAGTAAACCTGAAGTGAAGCATCGGAATCCATAACTAGTGTCACAGGAATGGTTCAAAACATAGTCAGTAAGAAGAGTTAGTCTTCTTGTACTTAAGTCGGCGTTGTGCCTTTTGTATTTAATTCCGATGCAATTTCTGTGTATCATCGTCAATAAGAAGGTCCAAGGGATACAGTAAACCTGGAGTGAAGCATCGCAATCGATAACTAGTGTCACAGGGATGGTTCAAAACATAGTCAGTAAGAAGAGTCGGTCTTCGTGTACTTCAGTCGGCATTTTGCCTTTTGTATTTAATTCCGATGCAATTTTTGTGTTTCATCGTCAATGTGAAGGTCCAAGAGATACAGTAAACCTGAAGTGAAGCATCGGGATCTATAACCAGTGTCACAGGAATCGTTCAAAACATAGTCAGTAAGAAGAGTCGGTCTTCTTGTACTTAAGTCGGCATAGTGCCTTTTCTATTTAATTCCGATGCAATTTCTGTGTTTCATCGTCAATAAGAATGTCAGAGGGATACAGTAATCCTGAAGTGAAGCATCGCAATCGATAACTAGTGTCACAGGGATGGTTCAAAACATAGTCAGTAAGAAGAGTCAGTCTTGTTGTACTTAATTCGGCATTGTGCCTTTTCTATTTAATTCCGATGCAATTTCTGTGTTTCATCGTCAATAAGAATGTCAGAGGGCTACAATAAACCTGAAGCGAAGCATCGGAATCTATAACTAGTGTCACAGCAATGGTTCAAAACAAAGTCAGTAACAAGAGTCAGTCTTCTTGTCCTTAAGTCGGCATTGTGCCTTTTGTATTTAAATCCGATGCAATTTCTGAGTTTCATCGTCAATAAGAAGGTTCCTAGGGATACAATAAACCTGGAGTGAAGCATCGGAATCTATAACTAGTGTCACAGGAATGTTTCAAAACATAGACAGTAAGAAGAGTCAGTCTTCTTGTACTTAATTCTGCTTTGTGCATTTTGTATTTAATTCCGATGCAATTTCTGTGTTTCAACGTCAATAAGAAGGTCCAAGCGATACAGTAAACCTGAAGTAAAGCATCGGAGTTTATAACTAGTGTCACAGGAATGGTTCAAAACATAGTCAGTAAGGAGTGTCAGTCTTCTTGTACTTAAGTCGGCATTGTGCCTTTTGTATTTAATTCCGATGGAATATCTGTGTTTCGTCGTCAATAAGAAGGACCAAGAGATACAGTAAACCTGGAGTGAAGCATCCGAATCTATAACTAGTGGCACAGGGATGGTTCAAAACATAGTCAGTAAGAAGAGTCAGTCTTCTTGTACTTAAGTCGGCTTTGTGCCTTTTCTATTTAATTCCGATGCAATTTCTGTGTTTCATCGTCAATAAGAAGGTCCGAGGGATATAGTAAACCTGGAGTGAAGCATCAGAATCTATAACTAGTGTCACAGGAATATTTCAAACATAGACAGTAAGAAGAGTCAGTCTTCTTGTACTTACGTCGACATTGTGCCTATTCTATTTAATTCCGATGCAATTTCTGTGTTTCATCGTCAATAAGAAGGTCAGAGGAATACAATAAACCTGGAGTGAAGCATCGGAATGTATAAATAGTGTCAATGGTATGGTTCAAAACAATGTCAGTAAGAAGAGTCAGTCTTCTTGTCCTTAAGTCGGCATTGTGCCTTTTGTATTTAATTCCGATGCAATTTCTGTGTTTAATCGTCAATAAGAAGGTCCAAGGGATACAGTAAACCTGAAGTGAAGCTTCGGAATCTATAGCTAGTGTCACAGGAATGGTTCAAAACATAGTCAGTTAGAAGAGTCAGTCTTCTTGTACTTAAGTCGGCATTGTGCCTTTTGTAATTAATTCCGATGCAATTTCTGTGTTTCATCGATTAATAAGAAGGTCCAAGGGATACAGTAAACCTGGAGTGACGCATCGGAATCTATAACTAGTGTCACAGGAATGGTTCAAAGCTAAGTCAGTAAGAGGAGTCAGTCCTCTTGTCCTTAAGTCGGCATTGTGCCTTTTGTATTTAATTCCGATGCAATTTCTGTGTTTCATCGTCAATAAGAAGGTCCAAGGGATACAGTAAACCTGAAGTGAAGCATCGGGATCTATAACTAGTGTCACAGGAATCGTTCAAAACATAGTCAGTAAGTAGAGTCAGTCTTCTTGTCCTTAAGTTGGCATTGTGCCTTTTCTATATAATTCCGATGCAATTTCTGTGTTTCATCGTCAATAAGAAGGTCCAAGGGATACAGTAAACCTGGAGTGAAGCATCGAAATCTGTAACTAGTGTCACAATAATGATTCAAAACATAGACAGTCAGAAGAGTCAGTCTTCTTGTACTTAAGTCGGCATTGTGCCTTTTCTATTTAATTCCGATGCAATTTCTGTGTTTCATCGTCAATAAGAATGTCAGAGGGATACAATAAACCTGAAGCGAAGCATCGGAATATATAACTAGTGTCACAGAAATGGTTCAAAACAAAGTCATTAACAAGAGTCGGTCTTCTTGTCCTTAAGTCGGCATTGTTCCTTTTGTATATAATTCCGATGCAATTTCTGTGTATCATCGTCAATAAGAAGGTTCAAGGGAGACAGTAAACCTGGAGTGAAGCATCGGAATCTGTAACTACTGTCACAGGAATGGTTCAAATCATAGACAGTGAGAAGAGTCGGTCTTCGTGTACTTCAGTCGGCATTTTGCCTTTAGTATTTAATTCCGATGCAATTTTTGTGTTTCATCGTCAATGAGAAGGTCCAAGAGATACAGTAAACCTGAAGTGAAGCATCGGGATCTATAACTAGTGTCACAGGAATCGTTCAAAACATAGTCAGTTAGAAGAGTCAGTCTTCTTGTACTTAAGTCGGCATAGTGCCTTTTCTATTTTATTCCGATGCAATTTCTGTGTTTCATCGTCAATAAGAAGGTCCAAGGGATACAGTAAACCTGGAGTGAAGCATCGGAATCTATAAATAGTGTCAATGGTATGGTTCAAAACATAGACAGTAAGAAGAGTCAGTCTTCTTGTACTTATGTCGGCATTGTGCCTTTTGTATTTAATTCCGATGCAATTTCTGTGTTTCATCGTCAATAAGAAGGTCAGAGGGATACAGTAAACCTGAAGTGATGCATCGGAATCTATAGCTAGTGTCACAGGAATGGTTCAAAACATAGTCTGTAAGAAGAGTCAGTCTTCTTGTCCTTAAGTCGGCATTGTGCCTTTTGTATATAATTCCGATGCAATTTCTGTGTTTCATCGACAATAAGAAGTTCCAATGGATACAGTAAACATCAAGTGAAGCGTCGGAATCTACAACGGGTGTCACACGAATGGTTCAAAACATAGTCAGTAGGAAGAGGCGGTCTTCTTGTACTTAAGTCGGCATTGTGCCTTTTGTATTTAATTCCGATGAATTTTCTGTGTTTCATCGTCAATAAGAAGGTCCAAGGGATACAGTAAACCTGAAGTGAAGCATCGGAATTTATAACTAGTGTCACAGGAATGGTTCAAAACATAGTCAGTAAGGAGAGTCAGTCTTCTTGTACTTATGTCGGCATTGTGCCTTTTCTATTGAATTCCGATGCAATTTCTGTGTTTCATCGTCAATAAGAATGTTAGAGGGATACAGTAATCCTGAAGTGAAGCATCGGAATCGATAACTAGTGTCACAGGAATGGTTCAAAACATAGTCAGTAAGAAGAGTCAGTCTTGTTGTACTTAATTCGGCATTGTGCCTTTTCTATTTAATTCCGATGCAATTTCTGTGTTTCATCGTCAATAAGAATGTCAGAGGGTTACAATTAACCTGAAGCGAAGCATCGGAATCTATAAGTAGTGTCACAGGAATGGTTCAAAACATAGACAGTAAGAAGAGTGAGTCTTCTTGTACTTAATTCTGCTTTGTGCATTTTGTATTTAATTCCGATGCAATTTCTGTGTTTCATCGTCAATAAGAACGACCAAGGGATACAGTAAACCTGGAGTGAAGCATCGGAATCAATAAATAGTGTCACAGGGATGGTTCAAAACATAGTCTGTAAGAAGAGTCAGTCTTCTTGTACTTAAGTCGGCATTGTGCATTTTCTATTTAATTCCGATGCAATTTCTGTGTTTCATCGTCAATAAGAAGGTCCAAGGGATACAGTACACCTGGAGTGAAGCATCGGAATCTATAAATAGTGTGAATGGTATGGTTCAAAACATAAACAGTAAGAAGAGTCAGTCTTCTTGTACTTAAGTCGGCATTGTGCCTTTTGTATTTAATTCTGATGCAATTTCTGTGTTTCAACGTCAATAAGAAGGTCAGAGGGATACAGTAAACCTGAAGTGAAGCATCGGAATCTATAACTAGTGTCACAGGGATGGTTCAAAACATAGTCTGTAAGAAGAGTCAGTCTTCTTGTACTTAAGTCGGCATTGTGCATTTTCTATTTAATTCCGATGCAATTTCTGTGTTTCATCGTCAATAAGAAGGTCCAAGGGATACAGTAAACCTGGAGTGAAGCATCGGAATCTATAACTAGTGTCATTGGAATGGTTCAAAACATAGTCATTAAGAAGAGTGAGTCTTCTTGTACTTACGTCGGCATTGTGCCTTTTCTATTTAATTCCGATGCAATTTCTGTGTTTCATCGTCAATAAGAAGGTCCAAGGGACATAGTAAACCTGGAGTGAAGCATCGGAATTTATAACTAGTGTCACAGGAATATTTCAAAACATAGACAGTAAGAAGAGTCAGTCTTCTTGTACTTACGTCGACATTGTGCCTATTCTATTTAATTCCGATGCAATTTCTGTGTTTCATCGTCAATACGAAGGTCAGAGGGATACAATAAACCTGAAGTGAAGCATCGGAATGTATAACTAGTGTCACAGGAATGGTTCAAAACAAAGTCAGTAAGAGGAGTCAGTCTTCTAGTCCTTAAGTCGGCATTGTGCCTTTTGTATTTAATTCCGATGCAATATCTGTGTTTCATCGTCAATAAGAAGGTCCAAGGGATACAGTAAACCTGAAGTGAAGCTTCGGAATCTATAGCTAGTGTCACAGGAATGGTTCAAAACATAGTTAGAAGAGTTAGTCTTCTTGTACTTAAGTCGGCATTGTGCCTTTTGTAATTAATTCCGATCCAATTTCTGTGTTTCACCGTTTAATAAGAAGGTCCAAGTGATACAGTGAACCTGGAGTGACGCATCGGAATGTATAACTAGTGTCACAGGAATGGTTCAAAACAAAGTCAGTAAGAAGAGTCAGTCTTCTAGTCCTTAAGTCGGCATTGTGCGTTTTGTATTTAATTCCGATGCAATTTCTGTGTTTCATCGTCAATAAGAAGGTCCAAGGGATATAGTAAACCTAGAGTGAAGCATCGGAATTTATAACTAGTGTCACAGGAATATTTCAAAACATAGACAGTAAGAAGAGTCAGTCTTCTTGTACTTACGTCGACATTCTGCCTATTCTATTTAGTTCCGATGCAATTTCTGTGTTTCATCGTTAATACGAAGGTCAGAGGGATACAATAAACCTGAAGTGAAGCATTGGAATGTATAACTAGTGTCACAGGAATGGTTCAAAACAAAGTCAGTAAGAGGAGTCAGTCTTCTAGTCCTTAAGTCGGCATTGTGCCTTTTGTATTTAATTCCGATGCAATTTCTGTGTTTCATCGTCAATAAGAAGGTCCAAGGGATATAGTAAACCTGGAGTGAAGCATCGGACTTTATAACTAGTGTCACAGGAATATTTCAAAACATAGACAGTAAGAAAAGTCAGTCTTCTTGTACTTACGTCGACATTGTGCCTATTCTGTTTAATTCCGATGCAATTTCTGTGTTTCATCGTCAATACGAAGGTCAGAGGGATACAGTAAACCTGAAGTGAAGCATCGGAATCTATAACTAGTGTCACAGGGATGGTTCAAAACATAGTCTGTAAGAAGAGTCAGTCTTCTTGTACTTAAGTCGGCATTGTGCATTTTCTATTTAATTCCGATGCAATTTCTGTGTCTCGTCGTCAATAGGAAGGTCCAAGGGATACAGTAAACCTGGAGTGAAGCATTGGAATCTATAAATAGTGTCAATGGTATGGTTCAAAACATAGACAGTCAGAAGAGTCAGTCTTCTTGTACTTAAGTCGGCATTGTGCCTTTTGTATTTAATTCCGATGCAATTTCTGTGTTTCATCGTCAATAAGAAGGTCAGAGGGATACAGTGAACCTGAAGTGAAGCATCGGAATCTATAGCTAGTGTCACAGGAATGGTTCAAAACAGAGTCAGTAAGAAGAGTCAGTCTTCTTGTCCTTAAGTCGGCATTGTGCCTTTTGTATATAATTCCGATGCAATTTCTGTGTTTCATCGTCAATAGGAAGGTCCAAGGGATACAGTAAACCTGGAGTGAAGCATTGGAATCTGTAACTAGTGTCACAATAATGGTTCAAAACATAGACAGTAAGAAGAGTCAGTCTTCTAGTACTTAATTCGGCATTGTGCCTTTAGTATTTAATTCCGATGCAATTTCTGTGTTTCATCGTCAATAAGAAGTTCCAAGGGATACAGTAAACATCATGTGAAGCGTCAGAATCTATAACGGGTGTCACAGGAATTATTCAAAGCATAGTCAGTAGGAAGAGTCGGTCTTCTTGTACTTAAGTCGGCATTGTGCCTTTTGTATTTAATTCCGATGCATTTTCTGTGTTTCATCGTCAATAAGAAGGTCCAAGGGATACAGTAAACCTGAAGTGAAGCATCGGAATTTATAACTAGTGTCACAGGAATCGTTCAAAACATAGTCAGTAAGGAGAGTCAGTCTTCTTGTACTTATGACGGCATTGTGCCTTTTGTATTTAATTCCGATGCAATTTCTGTGTTTCATCGTCAATACGAAGGACCAAGGGATACAGTAGACCTGGAGTGAAGCATCGGAATCTATAACTAATGTCACTGGGATGGTTCAAAACATGGTCAGTAAGAAGAGTCAGTCTTCTTGTACTTAAGTCGGCATTGTGCATTTTCTATTTAATTCCGATGCAATTTCTGTGTTTCATCGTCAATAAGAAGGTCCAAGGGATACAGTAAACCTGGAGTGAAGCATCGGAATCTATAACTAGTGTCAATGGAATGGTTCAAAGCAAAGTCAGTAAGAAGAGTCAGTCTTCTTGTCCTTAAGACGGCATTGTGCCTTTTGTATTTAATTCCGATGCAATTTCTGTGTTTCATCGTCAATAAGAAGGTCCATGGGATACAGTAAACCTGAAGTGAAGCTTCGGAATCTATAGCTAGTGTCACAGGAATGGTTCAAAACATAGTCAGTTAGAAGAGTCAGTCTTCTTGTACTTAAGTCGGCATTGTGCCTTTTGTAATTAATTCCGATGCAATTTCTGTGTTTCATCGTTTAATAAGACGGTCCAAGGGGTACAGTAAACCTGAAGTGACGCATCGGAATCTATAACTAGTGTCACAATAATGGTTCAAAACTAAGTCAGTAAGAGGAGTCAGTCCTCTTGTCCTTAAGTCGGCATTGTGCCTTTTGTTTCATCGTCAATAAGAATGTCCAAGGGATATAGTACACCTGGAGTGAAGCATCGGAATCTATAACTAGTGTCAGAGGAATGGTTCAAAACATAGTCAGTAAGAATAGTCAGTCTTATTGTACTTAAGTCATCATTGTGCATTTTCTATTTAATTCTGATGCAATTTCTGTGTTTCATCGTCAATATGAAGGTCCAACCGATACAGTAAACCTGGAGTGAAGCATCGGAACCTATAACTAGTGCCACAGGAATGGTTCAAATCATAGACAGTAAGAAGAGTCAGACTTCTTTTACTTAAGTCGGCATTGTGCCTTTAGTATTTAATTCCGATGCAATTTCTGTGTTTCATCGCCAATAAAAAGGTCCAAGGGATACAGTAAACCTGGAGTTAAGCATCGGAGTCTTTCACTAGTGTCACAGGACTGGTTCAAAAATAGACAGTAAGATGAGTCAGTCTTCTTGAACTTAATTCGGCATTGTGCCTTTTGTATTTAATTCCGATGCAATTTCTGTGTTTCATCATCAATAAGAAGGGTAGAGGGATACAGTAAACCTGAAGTGAAGCATCGGAATCCATAACTAGTGTCACAGGAATGGTTCAAAACATAGTCAGTAAGAAGAGTTAGTCTTCTTGTACTTAAGTCGGCGTTGTGCCTTTTGTGTTTAATTCCGATACAATTTCTGTGTTTCATCGTCAATAAGAAGGTCCAAGGGATACAGTAAACCTGGAGTGAAGCATCGGAATCTGTATCTAGTGTCACAGGAATGGTCCAAATCATAGACAGTAAGAAGAGTCGGTCTTCGTGTACTTCAGTCGGCATTTTGCCTTTTGTATTTAATTCCGATGCAATTTTTGTGTTTCATCGTCAATGAGAAGGTCCAAGGGATACAGTAAACCTGAAGTGAAGCATCGGGATCTATAACTAGTGTCACAGGAATCGTTCAAAATATAGTCAGTAAGAAGAGTCAGTCTTCTTGTACTTAAGTCGGCATTGTGCCTTTTGTATTTAATTCCGATTCTATTTCTGTGTTTCATCGTCTATAAGAAGGTCAGAGGGATACAGTAAACCTGAAGTGAAGCATCGGAATCAATAGCTAGTCTCACAGGAATGGTTCAAAAGCATAGTCAGTAAGAAGAGTCAGTCTTCTTGTCCTTAAGTCGGCAATGTGCCTTTTGTATATAATTCCGATGCAATTTCTGTGTTTCATCGTCAATAAGAATGTCCCAGGGATACAGTAAACCTGGGGTGAAGCATCGGAATCTGTAACTAGTATCACAGTAATGGTTCAAAACATAGACAGTAAGAAGAGTCAGTCTTCTTGTACTTAATTCGGCATTGTGCCTTTTGTATTTAATTCCGATGCAATTTCTGTGTTTCATCGTCAATAAGAAGGTCCAAGGGATACTGTAACCATCAAGTGAAGCGTCGGAATCTATAACGGGTGTCACAGGAATGGTTCAAAACATAGTCAGTAGGAAGAGTCGGTCTTCTTGTACTTAAGTCGGCGTTGTGCCTTTTGTATTTAATTCCGATGCAATTTCTGTGTTTCATCGTCAATAAGAAGGACCAAGGGATACAGTAGACTTAGAGTGAAGCATCGGAATCTATAACTAGTGTCACAGGGATGGTTCAAACCATAGACAGTAAGAAGAGTCAGTCTTCTTGTACTTAAGTCGGCATTGTGCCTCTTCTATTTAATTCCGATGCAATTTCTGTGTTTCATAGTCAATAAGAAGGTCAGAGGGATACAGTAATCCTGAAGTGAAGCATCGGAATCGATAACTAGTGTCACAGGAACGGTTCAAAACATAGTCAGTAAGAAGAGTCAGTCTTGTTGTACTTAAGTCGGCATTGTGCCTTTTCTATTTAATTCCGATGCAATTTCTGTGTTTCATCGTCAATAAGAATGTCCGAGGGATACAATGAACCTGAAGCGAAGCATCGGAATCTAAACTAGTGTCACATAAATGGTTCAAAACAAAGTCAGTAAGAAGAGTCAGTCTTCTTGTCCTTAAGTCGGCATTGTGCCTTTTGTATTTAATTCCGATGCAATTTCTTGTTTCATCGTCAATAAGAGGGTCCAAGGGATACAGTAAACCTGGAGTGAAGCATCGGAATCTATAACTAGTGTCACAGGAATGTTTCAAAACATAGACAGTAAGAAGAGTCAGTCTTCTTATACTTAATTCTACTTTCTGCATTTTGTATTTAATTCCGATGCAATTTATGTGTTTCATCTTCAATAAGAAGGACCAAGCGATACAGTAAACCTGAAGTGAAGCATCGGAATTTATAACTAGTGTCACAGGAATGGTTCAAAACATATCCAGGAAGGTGTGTCAGTCTTCTTGTACTTAAGCCGGCATTGTGCCTTTTGTATTTAATTCCGATGCATTTTCTGTGTTTCATCGTCAATAAGAAGGACCAAGGGATACAGTAAACCTGGAGTGAAACATCGGAATCTATAACTAGTGTCACAGGGATGGTTCAAAGCATAGACAGTAAGAAGAGTCAGACTTCTTGTACTTAAGTCGGTATTGTGCCTTTTCTATTTAGTTCCGACGCAATTTCTGTGTTTCAAAGTCAATAAGAAGGTCAGAGGGATACAGTAATCCTGAAGTGAAGCACGGAATCTATAACTAGTGTCACAGGAATGGTTCAAAACATAGTCAGTAAGAAGAGTCAGTCTTCTAGTACTTAAGTCGGCATTGTGCCTTTTCTATTTAATTCCGATGCAATTTCTGTGTTTCATCGTCAATAATAAGGTCCAAGGGATACTGTAAACCTGGAGTGAAGCATCGGAAACTCTAACTAGTGTCACAGGAATGGTTCAAAGCATAGACAGTAAGAAGAGTCAGTCTTCTTGTACTTACGTCGACATTGTGCCTTTTCTATTTAATTCCGATGCAATTTCTGTGTTTCATCGTCAATACGATGGTCAGAGGGATACAGTAAACCCGAAGTGAAGCATCGGAAACCATAATTAGTGTCACAGGAATGGTTCAAATCATAGTCAGTAAGAAGAGTCAGTCTTCTTGTCCTTAAGTCGGCATTGTGCCGTTTGGAATTAATTCCGATGCAATTTCTGTGTTACGTCGTCCATAAGAAGGTCCAAGGTATACAGTAAACCTGAGGTGAAGCATCGGAATGTATAACTAGTGTCACAGGAATAGTTCAAAGCAAAGTCAGTAAGAAGAGTCAGTCTTCTTGTCCTTAAGTCGGCATTGTGCCGTTTGGAATTAATTCCGATGCAATTTCTGTGTTTCGTCGTCCATAAGAAGGTCCAAGGTATACAGTAAACCTGAGGTGAAGCATCGGAATCTATAGCTAGTGTCACAGGAATGGTTCAAAACATAGTCAGTAAGAAGAGTCAGTCGTCTTGTCCTTAAGTCGGCATTGTGCCTTTTGTATTTAATTCCGATGCAATTTCTGTGTTTCATCGACATTAAGAAGTTCCAAGGGATACACTAAAACCTGGAGTGAAGCAACGGAATCTATAACTAGTGTCACAGGAATGGTTCAAAACATAGACAGTAAGAGGAGTCTGTCTTCTTGTACTTAATGCTGCATTGTGCCTTTTGTATTTAATTCCGATGCAATTTCTGTGTTTCATCGTCAATAAGAAGGTCCAAGGGATACAGTAAACCTGGAGTGAAGCATCGGAATCTGTTACTAGTGTCACAGGAATGGTTCAAATCATAGACAGTAAGAAGAGTCAGTCTTAGTGTACTTCAGTCGGCATTTTGCCTTTTGTATTTAATTCCGATGCAATTTTTGTGTTTCATCGTCATTAAGAAGGTCAGAGGGATACAGTAAACCCGAAGTGAAGCATCGGAAACCATAATTAGTGTCACAGGAATAGTTCAAATCATAGTCAGTAAGAAGAGTCAGTCTTCTTGTCCTTATGTCGGCATTGTGCCTTTTGTATTTAATTCCGATGCAATTTCTGTGTTTCATCGACAATAAGAGGTTCCAAGGGATACAGTAAAACCTGGAGTGAAGCATCGGAATCTATAACTAGTGTCACAGAAATGGTTCAAAACAAAGTCAGTAAGAAGAGTCAGTCTTCCTGTACTTAAGTCGGCATTTTGCGTTATGTATTTAATTCCGATGCAATTTCTGTGTTTCGTCGTCAATAGGAAGGTCCAAGGTATACAGTAAACCTGAGGTGAAGCATCGGAATCTATAGCTAGTGTCACAGGAATGGGGTAAAGCATAGTCAGTAAGAAGAGTAAGTCGTCTTGTCCTTAAGTCGGCATTGTGCCTTTTGTATTTAATTCCGATGCAATTTCTGTGTTTCATCGTCAACAAGAAGGTCCAAGGGATACAGTAAACCTGAAGTGAAGCATCGGAATTTGTAACTTGTATCACAGGAATGGTTCAAAACATAGTCAGTAAGAAGAGTCAGTCTTCTTGTACTTAAGTCGGCATTGTACCTTTGCTATTTAATTCCGATGCAATTTCTGTGTTTCATCGTCAATAACAAGGTCCAATGGATACAGTAAACCTGGAGTGAAGCATCGGAATCTATAACTAGTGTCAATGGAATGGTTCAAATCATAGACAGTAAGAAGAGTCAGTCTTCTTGTACTAAAGTCGGCATTTTGGTTGTTGTATTTAATTCCGATGCAATTTCTGTGTTTCATCGTCAATAAGAAGGTTCAAGGGATACAGTAAACCTGGAGTGTTTGCGCCGGAATCTATAACTAGTGTCACAGGAATGGTTCAAAACATAGACAGTATGAAGTGTCAGTCTTCTTGTACTTAAGTCGGCATTTTGATTGTTGTATTTAATTCCGATGCAATTTCTGTGCTTCATCGTCAAGAAGAAGGTCCAAAGGATACAGTGAACCTGAAGTGAAGCTTCGGAATCTATAACTAGTGTCACAGGGATGATTCAAAACGTAGACAGTAAGAAAAGTCAGTCTTCTTCTACTTATGTCGGCACTGTGCCTTTTGTATTTAATTCCGATGCAATTTCTGTGTTTTATCGTCAATAAGAAGGTCCAAGGGATACAGTAAACCTGAAGTGAAGCATCGGAATCTATATCTAGTGTTACAGGAATGGTTCAAAACATAGACAGTAAGAATAGTCAGTCTCCTTGTACTTACTTCTGCACTGTGCATTTTGTATTTAATTCCGATGCAATTTCTGTGTTTCATCGTCAATAAGAAGGTCCAACGGATACAGTAAACCTCAAGTGAAGCATCGGAAATGATAACTAGTGTCACAGGAATGGTTCAAAACATAGTCAGTAAGGAGAGTCAGTCTTCTTGTACTTAAGTCGGCATTGTGCCTTTTCTATTTAATTCCGATGGAATTTCTGTGTTTCATCGTCAATAAGAAGGACCAAGAGATACAGTAAACCTGGAGTGAAGCATCGGAATCTATAACTAGTGTCACAGGGATGGTTCAGAACATAGACCGTAAGAAGAGTCAGTCTTCTTGTACTTAAGTCGGCATTGTGCCTTTTCTATTTATATTCCGATGCAATTTCTGTGTTTCATCGTCAATAAGAAGATCAGAGGGATACAGTAATCCTGAAGTGAACCATTTGGAATCTATAACTAGTGTCACAGGAACGGTTGAAAACAAAGTCAGTAAGAAGAGTCAGTCTACTTGTCCTTAAGTCGGCATTGTGCCTTTTGTATTTAATTCCGATGCAATTTCAGTGTTTCATCGTCAATAAGAAGGTCCAAGGGATACAGTAAACCTGGAGTGTAGCATCGGAATCTATAACTAGTGTCACAGGAATGGTACAAATCATAGTCAGTAAGAAGAGTCAGTCTTCTTTTCTTAAGTCGGCATTGTACTTTTCACTTTAATTCCGATGCAATTTCTGTGATTCATCGTCAATAACAAGGTCCAAGGGACACAGTAAACCTGGAGTGAAGCATCGGAAACTATAAGTAGTGTCAATGGAATGGTTCAAATCAAAGATAGGAGGAAGAGTCAGACTTCTTGTACTTAAGTCGGCATTGTGCCTTTTGATTTTAATTCCGATGCTATTTCTGTGTTTCTTAGTCAATTAGAAGGTCAGAGGGGTACAGTAAACCTGAAGTGAAACATCGGAATCTATAGCTAGTGTCACAGGAATGGTTCAAAACATAGTCAGTACGAAGAGTCAGTCTTCTTGTACTTAAGTCGGCATTGTGCGATTTGTATTTAATTCCGATGCAATTTCTGTGTTTCATCGTCAATAAGACGGGCCAAGGGATACAGTAAACCTGGAGTGAAGCATCGGAATCTATAACTAGTGACACAGGGATTTTTCAAAACATAGTCAGTAAGAAGACTCAGTCTTCTTGTACTTAAAACGGCATTGTGCTTTTTCTATTTAATTCCGATGAAATTTCTGTGTTTTATTGTCAATAAGAAGGACCAAGGGATACAGTAAACATGGAGTGAAGCATCGGAATCCATAACTAGTGGCACAGGAATGGTTCAAAACATAGACAGTAAGAAGAGTCAGTCTCCTTGTGCTTAATTCTGCGCTGTGCCTTTTGTATTTAATTCCGACTCAATTTCTGTGTTTCATCGTCAATAAGAAGGTCCAAGGAATACAGTAAACCTGAAGTGAAGCATCGGAATTTGTAACTTGTATCACAGGAATGGTTCAAATCATAGTCAGTAAGAAGAGTCATTCTTCTTGTACTTAAGTCGGCATTGTGCCATTTGTATTTAATTCCGATGCTATTTCTGTGTTTCATCGTCAATAAGACGGGCCAAGGGATACAGTAAACCTGGAGTGAAGCATCGGAATCTACAACTACTGACACAGGTATGGTTCAAAACATAGACAGTAAAAAGAGTCAGTCTTCTTGCACTTAAGTCGGCATTGTGCCTTTTGTATTTAACTCCGATGCAATTTCTGTGTTTCATCGTCAATAAGAAGGTCAGAGGGATACAGTAATCCTGAAGTGAAGCATCGGAATCTATAACTAGTGTCACAGGAATGGTTCAAATCATAGTCAGTAAGAATAGTCAGTCTTGTTGTACTTAAGTCATCATTGTGCCTTTTGTATTTAATTCCGATGCAATTTCTGTGTTTCATCGTCAATAAGAAGGACCAAGGGATACGGTAGCCCTTGAGTGAAGCATCGGAATCTATAACTAGTGTCACAGGGATGGTTCAAAACATAGACAGTAAGAAGAGTCAGTCATCTTGTACTTAAGTCGGCATTGTGCCTTTTCTATTTAATTCCGATGCAATTTCTGTGTTTCATAGTCAATAAGAAGGTCAGAGGGATACAGTAATCCTGAAGTGAAGCATCGGATTCGATAACTAGTGTCACAGGAACGGTTCAAAACAAAGTCAGTAAGAAGAGTCAGTCTTCTTGTCCTTAAGTCGGCATTGTGCCTTTTGTATTTAATTCCGATGCAATTTCTTGTTTCATCGTCAATAAGAAGGTCCAATGGATACAGTAAACCTGGAGTGAAGCATCGGAATCTATAACTAGTGTCACAGGAATGTTTCAAAACATAGACAGTAAGAAGAGTCAGTCTTCTTGTACTTAATTCTACTTTGTGCATTTTGTATTTAATTCCGATGCAATTTCTGTGTTTCATCGTCAATAAGAAGGTCCAACGATACAGTTAACCTGAAGTGAAGCATCGGAATTTATAACTAGTTTCACAGGAATGGTTCAAAACATAGCCAGGAAGGTGTGTCAGTCTTCTTGTACTTAAGTCGGCATTGTGCCTTTTGTATTTAATTCCGATGCAATTTCTGTGTTTCATCGTCAATAAGAAGGACCAAGGGATACAGTAAACCTGGAGTGAATCATCGGAATCTATAACTAGTGTCACAGGGATGGTTCAAAACATAGACAGTAAGAAGAGTCAGACTTCTTGTACTTAAGTCGGCATTGTGCCTTTTCTATTTAGTTCCGATGCAATTTCTGTGTTTCAAAGTCAATAAGAAGGTCAGAGGGATACAGTAATCCTGAAGTGAAGCATCGGAATCTATAACTAGTGTCACAGGAATGGTTCAAATCATAGTCAGTAAGAAGAGTCAGTCTTCTTGTACTTAAGTCGGCATTGTGCTTTTTCTATTTAATTCCGATGCAATTTCTGTGTTTCATCGTCAGTAAGAAGGTCCAAGGGATACTGTAAACCTGGAGTGAAGCATCGGAGTCTTTAACTAGTGTCACAGGAATGGTTCAAAACATAAACAGTAAGAAAAGTCAGTCTTCTTGTACTTACGTCGACATTGTGCCTTTTCTATTTAATTCCGATGCAATTTCTGTGTTTCATCGTCAATAAAAGGGTCAGAGGTATACAAAAAACCTGAAGTGAAGCATCGGAATCTATAACTAGTGTCACAGGAATAGTTCAAACCAAAGTCTGTAAGAAGAGTCAGTCTTCTTGTCCTTAAGACGGCATTGTGCCGTTTGGAATTAATTCCGATGCAATTTCTGTGTTTCGTCGTCAATAAGAAGGTCCAAGGTATACAGTAAACCTGAGGTGAAGCATCGGAATCAATAGCTAGTGTCACAGGAATGGTTCAAAACATAGTCAGTAAGAAGAGTCAGTCGTCTTGTCCTTAAGTCGGCATTGTGCCTTTTGTATTTAATTCCGATGCAATTTCTGTGTTTCATCGACAATAAGAAGTTCCAAGGGATACACTAAAACCTGGAGTGAAGCAACGGAGTCTATAACTAGTGTCACAGGAATGGTTCAAAACATAGACAGTAGGAAGAGTCAGTCTTTTTGTACTTAATTCTGCATTGTGCGTTTTGTATTTAATTCCGGTGCAATTTCTGTGTTTCATCGTCAATACGAAGGTCCAAGGGATACAGTAAACCTGGAGTGAAGCATCGGAATCTGTAACTAGTGTCACAGGAATGGTTCAAAACATAGACAGTAAGAAGAGTCAGTCTTTGTGCACTTCAGTCGGCATTTTGCCTTTTGTATTTAATTCCGATGCAATTTTTGTGTTTCATCGTCAATAAGAAGGTCAGAGGGATACAGTACACCCGAAGTGAAGCATCGGAATCCATAATTAGTGTCAAAGGAATGGTTCAAATCATAGTCAGTAAGAAGAGTTAGTCTTCTTGTACTTAAGTCGGCATTGTGCCTTTTGTATTTAATTCCGATGCAATTTCTGTGTTTCATCGTCAATAGGAAGGTCCAAGGGATACAGTAAACCTGGAGTGAAGCATCGGAATTTGTAACTAGTGTCACAGGAATGGTTCAAAACATAGACAGTAAGAAGAGTCAGTCTTCGTGTACTTCAGTCGGCAATTTGCCTTTTGTATTTAATTCCGATTCAATTTTTGTGTTTCATCGTCAATAAGAAGGTCAGAGGGATACAGTAATCCTGAAGTGAAGCATCGGAATCGATAACTAGTGTCACAGGAATGGTTCAAAACATAGTCAGTAAGAAGAGTCAGTGTTGTTGTACTTAAGTCGGCATTGTGCCTTTTCTATTTAATTCCGGTGCAATTTCTGTGTTTCATCGTCAATAAGAATGTCAGAGGGATATAATAAACCTGAAGCGAATCATCGGAATCTATAACTAGTGTCACAGAAATGGTTCAAAACAAAATCAGTAAGAAGAGTCAGTCTTCTTGTCCTTAAGTCGGCATTGTGCCTTTTGTATTTAATTCCGATGCAATGTCTGTGTTTCATCGACAATAAGAAGTTCCAAGGGATACAGTAATACCTGGAGTGAAGCATCGGAATCTATAACTAGTGTCACAGAAATGGTTCAAAGCAAAGTCAGTAAGAAGAGTCAGTCTTCTTGTACTTAAGTCGGCATTTTGCCTTATGTATTTAATTGCGATGCAATTTCTGTGTTTCGTCGTCAATAGGAAGGTCCAAGGTATACAGTAAACCTGAGGTGAAGCATCGGAATGTATAGCTAGTGTCACAGGAATGGTTTAAAACATAGTCAGTAAGAAGAGTAAGTCGTCTTGTCCTTAAGTCGGCATTGTGCCTTTAGTATTTAATTCCGATGCAATTTCTGTGTTTCATCAACAACAAGAAGTTCCAAGGGATACACTAAAACCTGGAGTGAAGCAACGGAATCCATAACTAGTGTCACAGGAATGGTTCAAATCATAGACAGTAAGAAGAGTCAGTCTTCTTGTACTTAATTCTGCATTGTGCCTTTTGTATTTAATTCCGATGCAATTTCTGTGTTTCATCGTCAACAAGAAGGTCCAAGGGATACAGTAAACCTGAAGTGAAGCATCGGAATTTGTAACTTGTATCACAGGAATGGTTCAAATCATTGTCAGTAAGAAGAGTCAGTCTTCTTGTACTTAAGTCGGCATTGTACCTTTGCTATTTAATTCCGATGCAATTTCTGTGTTTCATCGTCAATAACAAGGTCCAATGTATACAGTAAACCTGGAGTGAAGCATCGGAATCTATAACTAGTGTCAATGGATTGGTTCAAAACATAGACAGTAAGAAGAGTCAGTCTTCTTGTACTTAAGTCGGCATTTTGATTGTTGTATTTAATTCCGATGCAATTTCTGTGTTTCATCGTCAATAAGAAGGTCCAAGGGATACAGTAAACCTGGAGTGTAGCGTCGGAATCTATAACTAGTGTCACAGGAATGGTTCAAAACATAGACAGTAAGAAGAGTCAATCTTCTTGTACTTAAGTCGGCATTTTGATTGTTGTATTTAATTCCGATGCAATTTCTGTGCTTCATCGTCAATAAGAAGCTCCAAGGGATACAGTAAACCTGGAGTGTAGCATCGGAATCTATAACTAGTGTCACAGGAATGGTTCAAAACATAGACAGTAAGAAGAGTCAGTCTTCGTGTACTTAAGTCGGCATTTTGCCTTTTGTATTTAATTCCGATGTAATTTCTGTGTTTCATCGTCATGAAGAAGGTCCAAGAAATACAATAAACCTGAGGTGAACCATCGGAATCTATAACTAGTGTCACAGGAATAGTACAAATCATAGTCGGTAAGAAGAGTCAGTCTTCTTGTACTTAATTCCGCATTGTGCCTTTTGTATTTAATTCCGATGCAATTTCTGTGTTTCATCGTCAACAAGAAGGTCCAAGGGATACAGTAAACCTGAAGTGAAGCATCGGAATTTGTAACTTGTAACACAGGAATGGTTCAAAACATAGTCAGTAAGAAGAGTCAGTGTTGTTGTACTTAATTCGGCATTGTGCCTTTTCTATTTAATTCCGATGCAATTTCTGTGTTTCATCGTCAATAAGAATGTCAGAGGGATATAATAAACCTGAAGCGAAGCATCAGAATCTATAACTAGTGTCACAGAAATGGTTCAAAACAAAGTCAGTAAGAAGAGTCAGTCTTCTTGTCCTTAAGTCGGCTTTGTGCCTTTTGTATTTAATTCCGATGCAATTTCTGCGTTTCATCGACAATAAGAAGTTCCAAGGGATACAGTAAAACCTGCAGTGAAGCATCGGAATCTATAACTAGTGTCACAGAAATGGTTCAAAACAAAGTCAGTAAGAAGAGTCAGTCTTATTGTACTTAAGTCGGCATTTTGCCTTATGTATTTAATTGCGATGCAATTTCTGTGTTTCGTCGTCAATAGGAAGGTCCAAGGTATACAGTAAACCTGAGGTGAAGCATCGGAATGTATAGCTAGTGTCACAGGAATGGTTTAAAACATAGTCAGTAAGAAGAGTAAGTCGTCTTGTCCTTAAGTCGGCATTGTGCCTTTTGTATTTAATTCCGATGCAATTTCTGTGTTTCATCAACAATAAGAAGTTCCAAGGGATACACTGAAACCTGGAGTGAAGCAACGGAATCTATAACTAGTGTCACAGGAATGGTTCAAATCATAGACAGTAAGAAGAGTCAGTCTTCTTGTACTTAATTCTGCATTGTGCCTTTTGTATTTAATTCCGATGCAATTTCTGTGTTTCATCGTCAACAAGAAGGTCCAAGGGATACAGTAAACCTGAAGTGAAGCATCGGAATTTGTAACTTGTATCACAGGAATGGTTCAAATCATAGTCAGTAAGAAGAGTCAGTCTTCTTGTACTTAAGTCGGCATTGTACCTTTGCTATTTAATTCCGATGCAATTTCTGTGTTTCATCGTCAATAACAAGGTCCAATGGATACAGTAAACCTGGAGTGAAGCATCGGAATCTATAACTAGTGTCAATGGAATGGTTCAAAACATAGACAGTAAGAAGAGTCAGTCTTCTTGTACTTAAGTCGGCATTTTGATTGTTGTATTTAATTCCGATGTAATTTCTGTGTTTCATCGTCAATAAGAAGGTCCAAGGGATACAGTAAACCTGGAGTGTAGCGTCGGAATCTATAACTAGTGTCACAGGAATGGTTCAAAACATAGACAGTAAGAAGAGTCAATCTTCTTGTACTTAAGTCGGCATTTTGATTGTTGTATTTAATTCCGATGCAATTTCTGTGCTTCATCGTCAATAAGAAGCTCCAAGGGATACAGTAAACCTGGAGTGTAGCATCGGAATCTATAACTAGTGTCACAGGAATGGTTCAAACATAGACAGTAAGAAGAGTCAGTCTTCGTGTACTTAAGTCGGCATTTTGCCTTTTGTATTTAATTCCGATGCAATTTCTGTGTTTCATCGTCATGAAGAAGGTCCAAGAAATACAGTAAACCTGAGGTGAACCATTGGAATCTATAACTAGTGTCACAGGAATGGTACAAATCATAGTCAGTAAGAAGAGTCAGTCTTCTTGTACTTAAGTCGGCATTGTGCCTTTTGTATTTAATTCCGATGCAATTTCTGTGTTTCATCGTCAATAAGAAGGTCCAAGGGATACAGTAAACCTGGAGTGAAGCATCGGAATCTATAACTAGTGTCACAGGAATGGTTCAAAACATAGTCAGTAAGAAGAGTCAGTCTTCATGTACTTAGGTCGGAATGTGCCATTTGTATTAATTTCCGATGCAATTTCTGTGTTTCATTGTCAATAAGAAGGACCAAGGGATACAGTAAACCTGGAGTTAAGCATCGGAATCTATAACTAGTGACACAGGGATGGTTCAAAACATAGACAGTAAGAAGAGTCAGTCTTCTTGTACTTAAGTCGGCATTGTGCCTTTTGTATTAAACTCCGATGCAATTTCTGTGTTTCATGGTCAATAAGAAGGTCAGAGGGATACAGTAATCCTGAAGTGAAGCATCGGAATCTATAACTAGTGTCACAGGAATGGTTCAAAACATATTCAGTAAGAAGAGTCAGTCTTCTTGTACTTAAAACGGCATTGTGCCTTTTCTATGTAATTCCGATGAAATATCTGTGTTTTATCGTCAATAAGAAGGTCCAAGGGATACAGTAAACCTGTAGTGAAGCATCGGAATCTATAACTAGTGACACAGGTATGGTTCAAAACATAGACAGTAAGAAGAGTCAGTCTTCTTGTACTTTAGTCGGCATTGTGCCTTTTGTATTTAACTCCGATGCAATTTCTGTGTTTCATCGTCAATAAGAAGGTCAGAGGGATACAGTAATCCTGGAGTGAAGCATCGGAATCTATAACTAGTGTCACAGGAATGGTTCAAATCATAGTCAGTAAGAATAGTCAGTCTTCTTGTACTTAAGTCATCATTGTGCATTTTCTATTTAATTCTGATGCGATTTCTGTGTTTCATCGTCAATATGAAGGTCCAAGGGATGCAGTAAACCTGGAGTGAAGCATCGGAATCTATAATTAGTGTTACTGGAATGGTTCAAAACGTAGTCAGTAAGAAGAGTCCGTCTTCTTGTTCTTAAGTCGGAATTGTGCCATTGCTATTTTATTCCGATGCAATTTCTGTGTTTCATCTTCAACAAGAAGGTCCAAGGGATACAGTAAACCTGAAGTGAAGCATCGGAATTTGTAACTTGTATCACAGGAATGGTTCAAAACATAGTCAGTAAGAAGAGTCAGTCTTCTTGTACTTAAGTCGGCATTGTACCTTTGCTATTTAATTCCGATTCAATTTCTGTGTTTCATCGTCAATAACAATGTCCAATGGATACAGTAAACCTGGAGTGAAGCATCGGAATCTATAACTAGTGTCAATGCAATGGTTCAAAACATAGACAGTAAGAAGAGTCAGTCTTCTTGTACTTAAGTCGGCATTTTGATTGTTGTATTTAATTCCGATGCAATTTCTGTGTTTCATCGTCAATAAGAAGGTCCAAGGGATACAGTAAACCTGGAGTGTAGCATCGGAATCTATAACTAGTGTCACAGGAATGATTCAAAACATAGACAGTAAGAAGAGTCAGTCTTCTTGTACTTAAGTCGGCATTTTGATTGTTGTATTTAATTCCGATGCAATTTCTGTGCTTCATCGTCGAGAAGAAGGCCCAAAGGATACAGTAAACCTGAAGTGAAGCTTCGGAATCTATAACTAGTGTCACAGGGATGATTCAAAACATAGACAGTAAGAAGAGTCAGTCTTCTTCTACTTATGTCGGCACTGTGCCTTTTGTATTTAATTGCGATGCAATTTCTGTGTTTCATCGTCAATAAGAAGGTCCAAGGGATACAGTAAACCTGAAGTGAAGCATCGGAATCTATAACTAGTGTCACAGGGATGGTTCAAATTATAGACAGTAAGAAGAGTCAGTCTTCTTGTACCTAAGCCGGCATTGTGCCTTTTCTATTTAATTCCGATGCAATTTCTGTGTTTCATCGTCAATAAGAAGGTCAGAGGGATACAGTAATCCTGAAGTGAAGCATCGGAATCTATAACTAGTGTCACGGGAATGGTTCAAAACATAGTCAGTAAGAAGAGTCAGTCTTCTTGTACTTAAGTCGGCATTGTGCCTTTTCTATTTAATTCCGATGCAATTTCTGTGTTTCATCGTCAATAAGAAGGTACAAGGGATACAGAAAACCTGGAGTGAAGCATCGGAATCTATAACTAGTGTTACAGGAATGGTCAAAACATAGTCAGTAAGAATAGTCAGTCTCCTTGTTTTTAATTCTGCACTGTGCCTTTTGTATTTAATTCCGATGCAATTTCTGTGTTTCGTCGTCAATAAGAAGGTCCAAGGGATACAGAAAAAATGAAGTGAAGCATCGGAATTTGTAACTTGTATCACAGGAATGGTTCAAATCATAGTCAGTAAGAAGAGTCAGTCTTCTTGTACTTAAGTCGGCATTGTACCTTTTCGATTTAATTCCGATGCAATTTCTGTGTTTCATCGTCAATAACAAGGTCCAATGGATACAGTAAACCTGGAGTGAAGCATCGGAATCTATAACTAGTGTCAATGGAATGGTTCGAAACATAGACAGTAAGAAGAGTCAGTCTTCTTGTACTTAAGTCAGCATTTTGATTGTTGTATTTAATTCCGATGAAATTTCTGTGTTTCATCGACAATAAGAAGGTCCAAGGGATACAGTAAACCTGGAGTGTAGCATCGGAATCTATAACTAGTGTCACATGAATAGTTCAAAACATAGACAGTAAGAAGACTCAGTCTTCTTGTACTTAAGTCGGCATTTTGATTGTTGTATTTAATTCGGATGCAATTTCTGTGCTTCATCGTCAAGAAGAAGCTCCAAAGGATACAGTAAACCTGAAGTGAAGCTTCGGAATCTATAACTAGTGTCACAGGGATGGTTCAAACATAGACAGTAAGAAGAGTCAGTCTTCTTTTACTTATGTCGGCACTGTGCCTTTTGTATTTAATTCCGATGCAATTTCTGTGTTTCATCGCCAATAAGAAGGTCCAAGGGATACAGTAAACCTGAAGTGAAGCATCGGAATCAATAACTAGTGTCGCAGGGATGGCTCAAAACATAGACAGTAAGAAGAGTCAGTCTTCTTGTACCAAAGCCGGCATTTTGCCTTTTCTATTTAATTCCGATGCAATTTCTGTGTTTCATCGTCAATAAGAAGGTCAGAGGGATACAGTAATCCTGAAGTGAAGCATCGGAATCTATAACTAGTGTCACAGGGATGGTTCAAACATAGACAGTAAGAAAAGTCAGTCTTCTTTTACTTATGTTGCACTGTGCCTTTTGTATTTAATTCCGATGCAATTTCTGTGTTTCATCGTCAATAAGAAGGTCCAAGGGATACAGTAAACCTGAAGTGAAGCATCGGAATCTATAACTAGTGTCACAGGGATGGTTCAAAACATAGTCAGTAAGAAGAGTCAGTCTTCTTGTCCTTAAGTCTGCATTGTGCCTTTTGTATTTAATTCCGATGCAATTTCTGTGTTTCATCGTCAATAAGAAGGTCCTAGGGATACAGTAAACCTGGAGTGTAGCATCGGAATCTATAACTGGTGTCTCATTAATGGTTCAAAACATAGACAGTAACAAGAGTCAGTCTTCGTGTGCTTAAGTTGGCATTTTGATTGTTGTATTTCATTCCGATGCAATTTCTGTGTTTCATCGTCAATTAGAAGGTCCAAGGGATACAGTAAACCTGGAGTGAAGCATCGGAATCTATAACTAGTGACAATGGAATGATTCAAATCATAGACAGTAAGAAGAGTCAGTCTTCTTGTACTTAAGTCGTAATTGTGCATATTGTGTTTAATTCCGATGCAATTTCTGTGTCTCATCGTCAATAACTAGATCAGACGGGTAAAGTAAACCTGGAGTGAAGCATCGGAGTCTATAACTAGTGGCACGGGAATGGTTCAAAAATAGACAGTAAGAAGATTCAGTCTTCTTGTACTAAATTCGCCATTGTGCCTTTTGTATTTCATTCCGATGCAATTTCTGTGTTTCATCGTCAATAAGAAGGTCAGAGCGATACAGTAAACCTGAAGTGAAGAATCGGAATCCACAACTAGTGTCACAGGAATGGTTCAAAACATAGTCAGTAAGAAGAGTTAGTGTTCTTGTACTTAAGTAGGCATTGTGCCTTTTGTATTTAATTCCGATGCAATTTCTCTGTTTCACCGTCAATAAGAAGGTCCAAGGGATACAGTAAACCTGGAGTGAAGCATCGGAATCTATAACTAGTGTCACAGGGACGGTTCAAAACATAAACAGTAAGATGAGTCAGTATTCTTATACTTATTTCGGCATTGTGCTTTTTGTATTTATTTCCGATGCAATTTCTGTGTTTCATCGCCACTAAGACGGTGAGAGGGTTACAGTAATCCTGAAGTTAAGCATCGGAATCTATAACTAGTGTCACAGGAATGGTTCAAAGCATAGTCAGTGAGATGAGTCAGTCTTCTTGTAGTTAAGTCGGCATTGGGCCTTTTGTATTGACTTCCGATGCAATTTCTGTGTTTCATCGTCAATAAGAAGCTCCAAGGGATACAGTAAACCTGGAGTGTAGCATCGGAATCTATAACTAGTGTCACAGGAATGGTTCAAAACATAGACAGTAAGAAGAGTCAGTCTTCGTGTACTTAAGTCGGCATTTTGCCTTTTGTATTTAATTCCGATGCAATTTCTGTGTTTCATCGTCATGAAGAAGGCCCAAGAAATACAGTAAACCTGAGGTGAACCATCGGAATCTATAACTAGTGTCACAGGAATGGTACAAATCATAGTCGGTAAGAAGAGTCAGTCTTCTTGTACTTAATTCTGCATTGTGCCTTTTGTATTTAATTCCGATGCAATTTCTGTGTTTCATCGTCAACAAGAAGGTCCAAGGGATACAGTAAACCTGAAGTGAAGCATCGGAATTTGTAACTTGTAACACAGGAATGGTTCAAAACATAGTCAGTAAGAAGAGTCAGTGTTGTTGTACTTAAGTCGGCATTGTGCCTTTTCTATTTAATTCCGATGCAATTTCTGTGTTTCATCGTCAATAAGAATGTCAGAGGGATATAATAAACCTGAAGCGAAGCATCAGAATCTATAACTAGTGTCACAGAAATGGTTCAAAACAAAGTCAGTAAGAAGAGTCAGTCTTCTTGTCCTTAAGTCGGCATTGTGCCTTTTGTATTTAATTCCGATGCAATTTCTGCGTTTCATCGACAATAAGAAGTTCCAAGGGATACAGTAAAACCTGCAGTGAAGCATCGGAATCTATAACTAGTGTCACAGAAATGGTTCAAAAGAAAGTCAGTAAGAAGAGTCAGTCTTATTGTACTTAAGTCGGCATTTTGCCTTATGTATTTAATTGCGATGCAATTTCTGTGTTTCGTCGTCAATAGGAAGGTCCAAGGTATACAGTAAACCTGAGGTGAAGCATCGGAATGTATAGCTAGTGTCACAGGAATGGTTTAAAACATAGTCAGTAAGAAGAGTAAGTCGTCTTGTCCTTAAGTCGGCATTGTGCCTTTTGTATTTAATTCCGATGCAATTTCTGTGTTTCATCAACAATAAGAAGTTCCAAGGGATACACTGAAACCTGGAGTGAAGCAACGGAATCTATAACTAGTGTCACAGGAATGGTTCAAATCATAGACAGTAAGAAGAGTCAGTCTTCTTGTACTTAATTCTGCATTGTGCCTTTTGTATTTAATTCCGATGCAATTTCTGTGTTTCATCGTCAACAAGAAGGTCCAAGGGATACAGTAAACCTGAAGTGAAGCATCGGAATTTGTAACTTGTATCACAGGAATGGTTCAAATCATAGTCAGTAAGAAGAGTCAGTCTTCTTGTACTTAAGTCGGCATTGTACCTTTGCTATTTAATTCCGATGCAATTTCTGTGTTTCATCGTCAATAACAAGGTCCAATGGATACAGTAAACCTGGAGTGAAGCATCGGAATTTGTAACTTGTATCACAGGAATGGTTCAAAACATAGTCAGTAAGAAGAGTCAGTCTTCTTGTACTTAAGTCGGCATTGTACCTTTGCTATTTAATTCCGATTCAATTTCTGTGTTTCATCGTCAATAACAATGTCCAATGGATACAGTAAACCTGGAGTGAAGCATCGGAATCTATAACTAGTGTCAATGCAATGGTTCAAAACATAGACAGTAAGAAGAGTCAGTCTTCTTGTACTTAAGTCGGCATTTTGATTGTTGTATTTAATTCCGATGCAATTTCTGTGTTTCATCGTCAATAAGAAGGTCCAAGGGATACAGTAAACCTGGAGTGTAGCATCGGAATCTATAACTAGTGTCACAGGAATGATTCAAAACATAGACAGTAAGAAGAGTCAGTCTTCTTGTACTTAAGTCGGCGTTTTGATTGTTGTATTTAATTCCGATGCAATTTCTGTGCTTCATCGTCGAGAAGAAGGCCCAAAGGTTACAGTAAACCTGAAGTGAAGCTTCGGAATCTATAACTAGTGTCACAGGGATGATTCAAAACATAGACAGTAAGAAGAGTCAGTCTTCTTCTACTTATGTCGGCACTGTGCCTTTTGTATTTAATTGCGATGCAATTTCTGTGTTTCATCGTCAATAAGAAGGTCCAAGGGATACAGTAAACCTGAAGTGAAGCATCGGAATCTATAACTAGTGTCACAGGGATGGTTCAAATCATAGACAGTAAGAAGAGTCAGTCTTCTTGTACCTAAGCCGGCATTGTGCCTTTTCTATTTAATTCCGATGCAATTTCTGTGTTTCATCGTCAATAAGAAGGTCAGAGGGATACAGTAATCCTGAAGTGAAGCATCGGAATCTATAACTAGTGTCACGGGAATGGTTCAAAACATAGTCAGTAAGAAGAGTCAGTCTTCTTGTACTTAAGTCGGCATTGTGCCTTTTCTATTTAATTCCGATGCAATTTCTGTGTTTCATCGTCAATAAGAAGGTACAAGGGATACAGAAAACCTGGAGTGAAGCATCGGAATCTATAACTAGTGTTACAGGAATGGTCAAAACATAGTCAGTAAGAATAGTCAGTCTCCTTGTTTTTAATTCTGCACTGTGCCTTTTGTATTTAATTCCGATGCAATTTCTGTGTTTCGTCGTCAATAAGAAGGTCCAAGGGATACAGAAAAAATGAAGTGAAGCATCGGAATTTGTAACTTGTATCACAGGAATGGTTCAAATCATAGTCAGTAAGAAGAGTCAGTCTTCTTGTACTTAAGTCGGCATTGTGCCATTTGTATTTCATTCCGATGCTATTTCTGTGTTTCATCGTCAATAAGAAGGTCAGAGGGATACAGTAATCCTGCAGTGAAGCATCGGAATCTATAACTAGTGTCACTGGAATTTTTTCAATTCTTAGACAGTAGGAAGAGTCAGATGCCTTTTACTTAAGTCGGCATTGTGCCTTTTGTATTTATTTCCGATGCAATTTCTGTGTTTCATCGTCAATAAGAAGGTCCAAGGGATACAGTAAACTTCAAGTGAAGCATCGGAATCTATAACTGGAGTCACAGGAATGGTTCAAAACATAGTCAGTAGGAAGAGTCGGTCTACATCTACTTAAATCGGCATTGTGCCTTTTGTATTTAATTCCGATGAAATTTCTGTGTTTCATCGTCAATAAGAAGGTCCAAGGGATACAGTAAGCCTGAAGTGAAGCATCGGAATTTATAACTAGTGTCACAGGAATGGTTCAAAACATAGACAGTAGTAAGAGTCAGTCTTATGTACATAAGTCGGCATTGTGCGGTTTGTATTTAATTCCGATGTAATTTCTGTGTTTCATCGTCAATAAGAAGGTCCAAGGTATACAGTAAACCTGAAGTGAAGCATCGGATCTATAACTAGTGTCTCAGGAATGGTTCAAAACGTAGTCAGTAAGAAGAGTCAGTCTTCTTGTACTTAAGTCGGAATTGTGCCATTTCTATTTAATTCCGATGCAATTTCTGTGTTTCATCGTCAATAAGAAGGTCCAAGGGATACAGTAAACCTGGAGTGAAGCATCGGAATCTATAACTTGTGTCAATGGAATGGTTCAAAACATAGTCAGTAAATAGAGTCAGTCTTCTTGTACTTAAGTCGGCATTGTACCTTTTCGATTTAATTCCGATGCAATTTCTGTGTTTCATCGTCAATAACAAGGTCCAATGGTTACAGTAAACCTGGAGTGAAGCATCGGAATCTATAACTAGTGTCAATGGAATGGTTCGAAACATAGACAGTAAGAAGAGTCAGTCTTCTTGTACTTAAGTCAGCATTTTGATTGTTGTATTTAATTCCGATGCAATTTCTGTGTTTCATCGACAATAAGAAGGTCCAAGGGATACAGTAAACCTGGAGTGTAGCATCGGAATCTATAACTAGTGTCACATGAATAGTTCAAAACATAGACAGTAAGAAGAGTCAGTCTTCTTGTACTTAAGTCGGCATTTTGATTGTTGTATTTAATTCGGATGCAATTTCTGTGCTTCATCGTCAAGAAGAAGCTCCAAAGGATACAGTAAACCTGAAGTGAAGCTTCGGAATCTATAACTAGTGTCACAGGGATGGTTCAAACATAGACAGTAAGAAGAGTCAGTCTTCATTTACTTATGTCGGCACTGTGCCTTTTGTATTTAATTCCGATGCAATTTCTGTGTTTCATCGCCAATAAGAAGGTCCAAGGGATACAGTAAACCTGAAGTGAAGCATCGGAATCAATAACTAGTGTCACAGGGATGGCTCAAAACATAGACAGTAAGAAGAGTCAGTCTTCTTGTACCAAAGCCGGCATTTTGCCTTTTCTGTTTAATTCCGATGCAATTTCTGTGTTTCATCGTCAATAAGAAGGTCAGAGGGATACAGTAATCCTGAAGTGAAGCATCGGAATCTATAACTAGTGTCACAGGGATGGTTCAAACATAGACAGTAAGAAAAGTCAGTCTTCTTTTACTTATGTTGCACTGTGCCTTTTGTATTTAATTCCGATGCAATTTCTGTGTTTCATCGTCAATAAGAAGGTCCAAGGGATACAGTAAACCTGAAGTGAAGCATCGGAATCTATAACTAGTGTCACAGGGATGGTTCAAAACATAGTCAGTAAGAAGAGTCAGTCTTCTTGTCCTTAAGTCTGCATTGTGCCTTTTGTATTTAATTCCGATGCAATTTCTGTGTTTCATCGTCAATAAGAAGGTCCTAGGGATACAGTAAACCTGGAGTGTAGCATCGGAATCTATAACTGGTGTCACATTAATGGTTCAAAACATAGACAGTAAGAAGAGTCAGTCTTCGTGTGCTTAAGTTGGCATTTTGATTGTTGTATTTCATTCCGATGCAATTTCTGTGTTTCATCGTCAATTAGAAGGTCCAAGGGATACAGTAAACCTGGAGTGAAGCATCGGAATCTATAACTAGTGACAATGGAATGATTCAAATCATAGACAGTAAGAAGAGTCAGTCTTCTTGTACTTAAGTCGTAATTGTGCATATTGTATTTAATTCCGATGCAATTTCTGTGTCTCATCGTCAATAATAAGATCAGAGGGGTAAAGTAAACCTGGAGTGAAGCATCGGAGTCTATAACTAGTGGCACGGGAATGGTTCAAAAATAGACAGTAAGAAGATTCAGTCTTCTTGTACTAAATTCGCCATTGTGCCTTTTGTATTTCATTCCGATGCAATTTCTGTGTTTCATCGTCAATAAGAAGGTCAGAGGGATACAGTAATCCTGAAGTGAAGCATCGGAATCTATAACTAGTGTCACGGGAATGGTTCAAAACATAGTCAGTAAGAAGAGTCAGTCTTCTTGTACTTAAGTCGGCATTGTGCCTTTTCTATTTAATTCCGATGCAATTTCTGTGTTTCATCGTCAATAAGAAGGTACAAGGGATACAGAAAACCTGGAGTGAAGCATCGGAATCTATAACTAGTGTTACAGGAATGGTCAAAACATAGTCAGTAAGAATAGTCAGTCTCCTTGTTTTTAATTCTGCACTGTGCCTTTTGTATTTAATTCCGATGCAATTTCTGTGTTTCGTCGTCAATAAGAAGGTCCAAGGGATACAGAAAAAATGAAGTGAAGCATCGGAATTTGTAACTTGTATCACAGGAATGGTTCAAATCATAGTCAGTAAGAAGAGTCAGTCTTCTTGTACTTAAGTCGGCATTGTGCCATTTGTATTTCATTCCGATGCTATTTCTGTGTTTCATCGTCAATAAGAAGGTCAGAGGGATACAGTAATCCTGCAGTGAAGCATCGGAATCTATAACTAGTGTCACTGGAATTTTTTCAATTCTTAGACAGTAGGAAGAGTCAGATGCCTTTTACTTAAGTCGGCATTGTGCCTTTTGTATTTATTTCCGATGCAATTTCTGTGTTTCATCGTCAATAAGAAGGTCCAAGGGATACAGTAAACTTCAAGTGAAGCATCGGAATCTATAACTGGAGTCACAGGAATGGTTCAAAACATAGTCAGTAGGAAGAGTCGGTCTACATCTACTTAAATCGGCATTGTGCCTTTTGTATTTAATTCCGATGAAATTTCTGTGTTTCATCGTCAATAAGAAGGTCCAAGGGATACAGTAAGCCTGAAGTGAAGCATCGGAATTTATAACTAGTGTCACAGGAATGGTTCAAAACGTAGACAGTAGTAAGAGTCAGTCTTATGTACTTAAGTCGGCATTGTGCGGTTTGTATTTAATTCCGATGTAATTTCTGTGTTTCATCGTCAATAAGAAGGTCCAAGGTATACAGTAAACCTGAAGTGAAGCATCGGATCTATAACTAGTGTCTCAGGAATGGTTCAAAACGTAGTCAGTAAGAAGAGTCAGTCTTCTTGTACTTAAGTCGGAATTGTGCCATTTCTATTTAATTCCGATGCAATTTCTGTGTTTCATCGTCAATAAGAAGGTCCAAGGGATACAGTAAACCTGGAGTGAAGCATCGGAATCTATAACTTGTGTCAATGGAATGGTTCAAAACATAGTCAGTAAATAGAGTCAGTCTTCTTGTACTTAAGTCGGCATTGTACCTTTTCGATTTAATTCCGATGCAATTTCTGTGTTTCATCGTCAATAACAAGGTCCAATGGTTACAGTAAACCTGGAGTGAAGCATCGGAATCTATAACTAGTGTCAATGGAATGGTTCGAAACATAGACAGTAAGAAGAGTCAGTCTTCTTGTACTTAAGTCAGCATTTTGATTGTTGTATTTAATTCCGATGCAATTTCTGTGTTTCATCGACAATAAGAAGGTCCAAGGGATACAGTAAACCTGGAGTGTAGCATCGGAATCTATAACTAGTGTCACATGAATAGTTCAAAACATAGACAGTAAGAAGACTCAGTCTTCTTGTACTTAAGTCGGCATTTTGATTGTTGTATTTAATTCGGATGCAATTTCTGTGCTTCATCGTCAAGAAGAAGCTCCAAAGGATACAGTAAACCTGAAGTGAAGCTTCGGAATCTATAACTAGTGTCACAGGGATGGTTCAAACATAGACAGTAAGAAGAGTCAGTCTTCTTTTACTTATGTCGGCACTGTGCCTTTTGTATTTAATTCCGATGCAATTTCTGTGTTTCATCGCCAATAAGAAGGTCCAAGGGATACAGTAAACCTGAAGTGAAGCATCGGAATCAATAACTAGTGTCACAGGGATGGCTCAAAACATAGACAGTAAGAAGAGTCAGTCTTCTTGTACCAAAGCCGGCATTTTGCCTTTTCTATTTAATTCCGATGCAATTTCTGTGTTTCATCGTCAATAAGAAGGTCAGAGGGATACAGTAATCCTGAAGTGAAGCATCGGAATCTATAACTAGTGTCACAGGGATGGTTCAAACATAGACAGTAAGAAAAGTCAGTCTTCTTTTACTTATGTTGCACTGTGCCTTTTGTATTTAATTCCGATGCAATTTCTGTGTTTCATCGTCAATAAGAAGGTCCAAGGGATACAGTAAACCTGAAGTGAAGCATCGGAATCTATAACTAGTGTCACAGGGATGGTTCAAAACATAGTCAGTAAGAAGAGTCAGTCTTCTTGTCCTTAAGTCTGCATTGTGCCTTTTGTATTTAATTCCGATGCAATTTCTGTGTTTCATCGTCAATAAGAAGGTCCTAGGGATACAGTAAACCTGGAGTGTAGCATCGGAATCTATAACTGGTGTCACATTAATGGTTCAAAACATAGACAGTAAGAAGAGTCAGTCTTCGTGTGCTTAAGTTGGCATTTTGATTGTTGTATTTCATTCCGATGCAATTTCTGTGTTTCATCGTCAATTAGAAGGTCCAAGGGATACAGTAAACCTGGAGTGAAGCATCGGAATCTATAACTAGTGACAATGGAATGATTCAAATCATAGACAGTAAGAAGAGTCAGTCTTCTTGTACTTAAGTCGTAATTGTGCATATTGTATTTAATTCCGATGCAATTTCTGTGTCTCATCGTCAATAATAAGATCAGAGGGGTAAAGTAAACCTGGAGTGAAGCATCGGAGTCTATAACTAGTGGCACGGGAATGGTTCAAAAATAGACAGTAAGAAGATTCAGTCTTCTTGTACTAAATTCGCCATTGTGCCTTTTGTATTTCATTCCGATGCAATTTCTGTGTTTCATCGTCAATAAGAAGGTCAGAGCGATACAGTAAACCTGAAGTGAAGAATCGGAATCCACAACTAGTGTCACAGGAATGGTTCAAAACATAGTCAGTAAGAAGAGTTAGTCTTCTTGTACTTAAGTAGGCATTGTGCCTTTTGTATTTAATTCCGATGCAATTTCTCTGTTTCACCGTCAATAAGAAGGTCCAAGGGATACAGTAAACCTGGAGTGAAGCATCGGAATCTATAACTAGTGTCACAGGGACGGTTCAAAACATAAACAGTAAGATGAGTCAGTATTCTTATACTTATTTCGGCATTGTGCTTTTTGTATTTATTTCCGATGCAATTTCTGTGTTTCATCGCCACTAAGACGGTGAGAGGGTTACTGTAATCCTGAAGTTAAGCATCGGAATCTATAACTAGTGTCACAGGAATGGTTCAAAGCATAGTCAGTGAGATGAGTCAGTCTTCTTGTAGTTAAGTCGGCATTGGGCCTTTTGTATTGACTTCCGATGCAATTTCTGTGTTTCATCGTCAATAAGAAGCTCCAAGGGATACAGTAAACCTGGAGTGTAGCATCGGAATCTATAACTAGTGTCACAGGAATGGTTCAAAACATAGACAGTAAGAAGAGTCAGTCTTCGTGTACTTAAGTCGGCATTTTGCCTTTTGTATTTAATTCCGATGCAATTTCTGTGTTTCATCGTCATGAAGAAGGCCCAAGAAATACAGTAAACCTGAGGTGAACCATCGGAATCTATAACTAGTGTCACAGGAATGGTACAAATCATAGTCGGTAAGAAGAGTCAGTCTTCTTGTACTTAATTCTGCATTGTGCCTTTTGTATTTAATTCCGATGCAATTTCTGTGTTTCATCGTCAACAAGAAGGTCCAAGGGATACAGTAAACCTGAAGTGAAGCATCGGAATTTGTAACTTGTAACACAGGAATGGTTCAAAACATAGTCAGTAAGAAGAGTCAGTGTTGTTGTACTTAAGTCGGCATTGTGCCTTTTCTATTTAATTCCGAGGCAATTTCTGTGTTTCATCGTCAATAAGAATGTCAGAGGGATATAATAAACCTGAAGCGAAGCATCAGAATCTATAACTAGTGTCACAGAAATGGTTCAAAACAAAGTCAGTAAGAAGAGTCAGTCTTCTTGTCCTTAAGTCGGCATTGTGCCTTTTGTATTTAATTCCGATGCAATTTCTGCGTTTCATCGACAATAAGAAGTTCCAAGGGATACAGTAAAACCTGCAGTGAAGCATCGGAATCTATAACTAGTGTCACAGAAATGGTTCAAAACAAAGTCAGTAAGAAGAGTCAGTCTTCTTGTACTTAAGTCGGCATTTTGCCTTATGTATTTAATTGCGATGCAATTTCTGTGTTTCGTCGTCAATAGGAAGGTCCAAGGTATACAGTAAACCTGAGGTGAAGCATCGGAATGTATAGCTAGTGTCACAGGAATGGTTTAAAACATAGTCAGTAAGAAGAGTAAGTCGTCTTGTCCTTAAGTCGGCATTGTGCCTTTTGTATTTAATTCCGATGCAATTTCTGTGTTTCATCAACAATAAGAAGTTCCAAGGGATACACTGAAACCTGGAGTGAAGCAACGGAATCTACAACTAGTGTCACAGGAATGGTTCACATCATAGACAGTAAGAAGAGTCAGTCTTCTTGTACTTAATTCTGCATTGTGCCTTTTGTATTTAATTCCGATGCAATTTCTGTGTTTCATCGTCAACAAGAAGGTCCAAGGGATACAGTAAACCTGAAGTGAAGCATCGGAATTTGTAACTTGTATCACAGGAATGGTTCAAATCATAGTCAGTAAGAAGAGTCAGTCTTCTTGTACTTAAGTCGGCATTGTACCTTTGCTATTTAATTCCGATGCAATTACTGTGTTTCATCGTCAATAACAAGGTCCAATGGATACAGTAAACCTGGAGTGAAGCATCGGAATCTGTAACTAGTGTCAATGGAATGGTTCAAAACATAGACAGTAAGAAGAGTCAGTCTACTTGTACTTAAGTCGGCATTTTGATTGTTGTATTTAATTCCGATGCAATTTCTGTGTTCCATCGTCAATAAGAAGGTCCAAGGGATACAGTAAACCTGGAGTGTAGCGTCGGAATCTATAACTAGTGTCACAGGAATGGTTCAAAACATAGACAGTAAGAAGAGTCAATCTTCTTGTACTTAAGTCGGCATTTTGATTGTTGTATTTAATTCCGATGCAATTTCTGTGCTTCATCGTCAATAAGAAGCTCCAAGGGATACAGTAAACCTGGAGTGTAGCATCGGAATCTATAACTAGTGTCACAGGAATGGTTCAAACATAGACAGTAAGAAGTGTCAGTCTTCGTGTACTTAAGTCGGCATTTTGCCTTTTGTATTTAATTCCGATGCAATTTCTGTGTTTCATCGTCATGAAGAAGGTCCAAGAAATACAGTAAACCTGAGGTGAACCATTGGAATCTATAACTAGTGTCACAGGAATGGTACAAATCATAGTCAGTAAGAAGAGTCAGTCTTCTTGTACTTAAGTCGGCATTGTGCCTTTTGTATTTAATTCCGATGCAATTTCTGTGTTTCATCGTTAATAAGAAGGTCCAAGGGATATAGTAAACTTGGAGTGAAGCATCGGAATCTATAACTAGTGTCACAGGAATGGTTCAAAACATAGTCAGTAAGAAGAGTCAGTCTTCATGTACTGAGGTCGGAATGTGCCATTTGTATTAATTTCCGATGCAATTTCTGTGTTTCATTGTCAATAAGAAGGACCAAGGGATACAGTAAACCTGGAGTTAAGCATCGGAATCTATAACTAGTGACACAGGGATGGTTCAAAACATAGACAGTAAGAAGAGTCAGTCTTCTTGTACTTAAGTCGGCATTGTGCCTTTTGTATTAAACTCCGATGCAATTTCTGTGTTTCATCGTCAATAAGAAGGTCAGAGGGATACAGTAATCCTGAAGTGAAGCATCGGAATCTATAACTAGTGTCACAGGAATGGTTCAAAACATATTCAGTAAGAAGAGTCAGTCTTCTTGTACTTAAAACGGCATTGTGCCTTTTCTATGTAATTCCGATGAAATATCTGTGTTTTATCGTCAATAAGAAGGTCCAAGGGATACAGTAAACCTGGAGTGAAGCATCGGAATCTATAACTAGTGGCACAGGAATGGTTCAAAACATAGACAGTAAGAAGAGTCAGTCTCCTTGTGCTTAATTCTGCACTGTGCCTTTTGTATTTAATTCCGATGCAATTTCTGTGTTTCATCGTCAATAAGAAGGTCCAAGGGATACAGTAAACCTGAAGTGAAGCATCGGAATTTGTAACTTGTATCACAGGAATGGTTCAAAACATAGTCAGTAAGAAGAGTCAGTCTTCTTGTACTAAAGTCGGCATTGTGCCATTTGAATTTAATTCCGATGCTATTTCTGTGTTTCATCGTCAATAAGACGGGCCAAGGCATACAGTAAACCTGTAGTGAAGCATCGGAATCTATAACTAGTGACACAGGTATGGTTCAAAACATAGACAGTAAGAAGAGTCAGTCTTCTTGTACTTAAGTCGGCATTGTGCCTTTTGTATTTAACTCCGATGCAATTTCTGTGTTTCATCGTCAATAAGAAGGTCAGAGGGATACAGTAATCCTGGAGTGAAGCATCGGAATCTATAACTAGTGTCACAGGAATGGTTCAAATCATAGTCAGTAAGAATAGTCAGACTTCTTGTACTTAAGTCATCATTGTGCATTTTCTATTTAATTCTGATGCGATTTCTGTGTTTCATCGTCAATATGAAGGTCCAAGGGATGCAGTAAACCTGGAGTGAAGCATCGGAATCTATAATTAGTGTCACTGGAATGGTTCAAAACGTAGTCAGTAAGAAGAGTCCGTCTTCTTGTTCTTAAGTCGGAATTGTGCCATTGCTATTTTATTCCGATGCAATTTCTGTGTTTCATCTTCAACAAGAAGGTCCAAGGGATACAGTAAACCTGAAGTGAAGCATCGGAATTTGTAACTTGTATCACAGGAATGGTTCAAAACATAGTCAGTAAGAAGAGTCAGTCTTCTTGTACTTAAGTTGGCATTGTACCTTTGCTATTTAATTCCGATTCAATTTCTGTGTTTCATCGTCAATAACAATGTCCAATGGATACAGTAAACCTGGAGTGAAGCATCGGAATCTATAACTAGTGTCAATGCAATGGTTCAAAACATAGACAGTAAGAAGAGTCAGTCTTCTTGTACTTAAGTCGGCATTTTGATTGTTGTATTTAATTCCGATGCAATTTCTGTGTTTCATCGTCAATAAGAAGGTCCAAGGGATACAGTAAACCTGGAGTGTAGCATCGGAATCTATAACTAGTGTCACAGGAATGATTCAAAACATAGACAGTAAGAAGAGTCAGTCTTCTTGTACTTAAGTCGGCATTTTGATTGTTGTATTTAATTCCGATGCAATTTCTGTGCTTCATCGTCGAGAAGAAGGCCCAAAGGATACAGTAAACCTGAAGTGAAGCTTCGGAATCTATAACTAGTGTCACAGGGATGATTCAAAACATAGATAGTAAGAAGAGTCAGTCTTCTTCTACTTATGTCGGCACTGTGCCTTTTGTATTTAATTGCGATGCAATTTCTGTGTTTCATCGTCAATAAGAAGGTCCAAGGGATACAGTAAACCTGAAGTGAAGCATCGGAATCTATAACTAGTGTCACAGGGATGGTTCAAATCATAGACAGTAAGAAGAGTCAGTCTTCTTGTACCTAAGCCGGCATTGTGCCTTTTCTATTTAATTCCGATGCAATTTCTGTGTTTCATCGTCAATAAGAAGGTCAGAGGGATACAGTAATCCTGAAGTGAAGCATCGGAATCTATAACTGGTGTCACGGGAATGGTTCAAAACATAGTCAGTAAGAAGAGTCAGTCTTCTTGTACTTAAGTCGGCATTGTGCCTTTTCTATTTAATTCCGATGCAATTTCTGTGTTTCATCGTCAATAAGAAGGTACAAGGGATACAGAAAAGCTGGAGGGAAGCATCGGAATCTATAACTAGTGTTACAGGAATGGTCAAAACATAGTCAGTAAGAATAGTCAGTCTCCTTGTTTTTAATTCTGCACTGTGCCTTTTGTATTTAATTCCGATGCAATTTGTGTGTTTCGTCGTCAATAAGAAGGTCCAAAGGATACAGAAAAAATGAAGTGAAGCATCGGAATTTGTAACTTGTATCACAGGAATGGTTCAAATCATAGTCAGTAAGAAGAGTCAGTCTTCTTGTACTTAAGTCGGCATTGTGCCATTTGTATTTCATTCCGATGCTATTTCTGTGTTTCATCGTCAATAAGAAGGTCAGAGGGATACAGTAATCCTGCAGTGAAGCATCGGAATCTATAACTAGTGTCACTGGAATTTTTTCAATTCTTAGACAGTAGGAGAGTCAGATGTCTTTTACTTAAGTCGGCATTGTGCCTTTTGTATTTATTTCCGATGCAATTTCTGTGTTTCATCGTCAATAAGAAGGTCCAAGGGATACAGTAAACTTCAAGTGAAGCATCGGAATCTATAACTGGTGTCACAGGAATGGTTCAAAACATAGTCAGTAGGAAGAGTCGGTCTACATCTACTTAAATCGGCATTGTGCCTTTTGTATTTAATTCCGATGAAATTTCTGTGTTTCATCGTCAATAAGAAGGTCCAAACGATACAGTAAGCCTGAAGTGAAGCATCGGAATTTATAACTAGTGTCACAGGAATGGTTCAAAACATAGACAGTAGTAAGAGTCAGTCTTATGTACTTAAGTCGGCATTGTGCGGTTTGTATTTAATTCCGATGTAATTTCTGTGTTTCATCGTCAATAAGAAGGTCCAAGGGATACAGTAAACCTGGAGTGTAGCATCGGAATCTATAACTAGTGTCACAGGAATAGTTCAAAACATAGACAGTAAGAAGAGTCAGTCTTCTTGTACTTAAGTCGGCATTTTGATTGTTGTATTTAATTCGGATGCAATTTCTGTGCTTCATCGTCAAGAAGAAGCTCCAAAGGATACAGTAAACCTGAAGTGAAGCTTCGGAATCTATAACTAGTGTCACAGGGATGGTTCGAACATAGACAGTAAGAAGAGTCAGTCTTCTTTTACTTATGTCGGCACTGTGCCTTTTGTATTTAATTCCGATGCAATTTCTGCGTTTCTTCGCCAATAAGAAGGTCCAAGGGATACAGTAAACCTGAAGTGAAGCATCGGAATCAATAACTAGTGTCACAGGGATGGCTCAAAACATAGACAGTAAGAAGAGTCAGTCTTCTTGTACCAAAGCCAGCATTTTGCCTTTTCTATTTGATTCCGATGCAATTTCTGTGTTTCATCGTCAATAAGAAGGTCAGAGGGATACAGTAATCCTGAAGTGAAGCATCGGAATCTATAACTAGTGTCACAGGGATGGTTCAAACATAGACAGTAAGAAAAGTCAGTCTTCTTTTACTTATGTTGCACTGTGCCTTTTGTATTTAATTCCGATGCAATTTCTGTGTTTCATCGTCAATAAGAAGGTCCAATGGATACAGTAAACCTGGAGTGAAGCATCGGAATCTATAACTTGTGTCAATGGAATGGTTCAAAACATAGTCAGTAAATAGAGTCAGTGTTCTTGTACTTAAGTCGGCATTGTACCTTTTCGATTTAATTCCGATGCAATTTCTGTGTTTCATCGTCAATAACAAGGTCCAATGGATACAGTAAACCTGGAGTGAAGCATCGGAATCTATAACTAGTGTCAATGGAATGGTTCGAAACATAGACAGTAAGAAGAGTCAGTCTTCTTGTACTTAAGTCAGCATTTTGATTGTTGTATTTAATTCCGATGCAATTTCTGTGTTTCATCGACAATAAGAAGGTCCAAGGGATACAGTAAACCTGGAGTGTAGCATCGGAATCTATAACTAGTGTCACAGGAATAGTTCAAAACATAGACAGTAAGAAGAGTCAGTCTTCTTGTACTTAAGTCGGCATTTTGATTGTTGTATTTAATTCGGATGCAATTTCTGTGCTTCATCGTCAAGAAGAAGCTCCAAAGGATACAGTAAACCTGAAGTGAAGCTTCGGAATCTATAACTAGTGTCACAGGGATGGTTCGAACATAGACAGTAAGAAGAGTCAGTCTTCTTTTACTTATGTCGGCACTGTGCCTTTTGTATTTAATTCCGATGCAATTTCTGTGTTTCTTCGCCAATAAGAAGGTCCAAGGGATACAGTAAACCTGAAGTGAAGCATCGGAATCAATAACTAGTGTCACAGGGATGGCTCAAAACATAGACAGTAAGAAGAGTCAGTCTTCTTGTACCAAAGCCGGCATTTTGCCTTTTCTATTTAATTCCGATGCAATTTCTGTGTTTCATCGTCAATAAGAAGGTCAGAGGGATACAGTAATCCTGAAGTGAAGCATCGGAATCTATAACTAGTGTCACAGGGATGGTTCAAACATAGACAGTAAGAAAAGTCAGTCTTCTTTTACTTATGTTGCACTGTGCCTTTTGTATTTAATTCCGATGCAATTTCTGTGTTTCATCGTCAATAAGAAGGTCCAAGGGATACAGTAAACCTGAATTGAAGCATCGGAATCTATAACTAGTGTCACAGGGATGGTTCAAAACATAGTCAGTAAGAAGAGTCAGTCTTCTTGTCCTTAAGTCTGCATTGTGCCTTTTGTATTTAATTCCGATGCAATTTCTGTGTTTCATCGTCAATAAGAAGGTCCTAGGGATACAGTAAACCTGGAGTGTAGCATCGGAATCTATAACTGGTGTCACATTAATGGTTCAAAACATAGACAGTAAGAAGAGTCAGTCTTCGTGTACTTAAGTTGGCATTTTGATTGTTGTATTTCATTCCGATGCAATTTCTGTGTTTCATCGTCAATTAGAAGGTCCAAGGGATACAGTAAACCTGGAGTGAAGCATCGGAATCTATAACTAGTGACAATGGAATGATTCAAATCATAGACAGTAAGAAGAGTCAGTCTTCTTGTACTTAAGTCGTAATTGTGCATATTGTATTTAATTCCGATGCAATTTCTGTGTCTCATCGTCAATAACAAGATCAGAGGGGTAAAGTAAACCTGGAGTGAAGCATCGGAGTCTATAACTAGTGGCACGGGAATGGTTCAAAAATAGACAGTAAGAAGAGTCAGTCTTCTTGTACTAAATTCGCCATTGTGCCTTTTGTATTTCATTCCGATGCAATTTCTGTGTTTCATCGTCAATAAGAAGGTCAGAGCGATACAGTAAACCTGAAGTGAAGAATCGGAATCCACAACTAGTGTCACAGGAATGGTTCAAAACATAGTCAGTAAGAAGAGTTAGTCTTCTTGTACTTAAGTAGGCATTATGCCTTTTGTATTCAATTCCGATGCAATTTCTCTGTTTCACCGTCAATAAGAAGGTCCAAGGGATACAGTAAACCTGGAGTGAAGCATCGGAATCTATAACTAGTGTCACAGGGACGGTTCAAAACATAAACAGTAAGATGAGTCAGTATTCTTATACTTATTTCGGCATTGTGCTTTTTGTATTTATTTCCGATGCAATTTCTGTGTTTCATCGCCACTAAGACGGTGAGAGGGTTACAGTAATCCTGAAGTTAAGCATCGGAATCTATAACTAGTGTCACAGGAATGGTTCAAAGCATAGTCTGTAAGATGAGTCAGTCTTCTTGTAGTTAAGTCGGCATTGGGCCTTTTGTATTGACTTCCGATGCAATTTCTGTGTTTCATCGTCAATAAGAAGGTCCAAGGGATACAGTAAACCTGGAGTGAAGCATCGGTATTAATAAATAGTGTCACAGGAATGGTTCAAAGCATAGACAGAAAGAAGAGTCAGTCTTCTTGTACTTAATTCGTCATTGTGCCTTTTGTATTTAATTCCGATGCTATTTCTGTGTTTCATTGTCAATAAGAAGGTCTAAGGGATACAGTAAACCTCAAGTGAAGCATCGGAATCTATAACTAGTGTCACAGAAATGGTTCAAAACAAGGTCATTAAGAAGAGTCAGTCTTCTTGTCCTTAAGTCGGCATTGTGCCATTTGTATTTAATTCCGATGCAATTTCTGTCTTTCATCGTCAATACGAACGTCAAGGTATACAGTAAACCTGAAGTGAAGCATCGGAATCTATAACTAGTGTCATAGGAATGGTTCAAAACATAGTCAGTAAGAAGAGTCTGTCTTCCTGTACTTAAGTCCACATTGTGCCTTTTCTATTTAATTCCGATGCAATTTCTGTGTTTCATCGTCAATAAGAAGGTCCAAGGGATTCAGTAAACCTTAGGTGAAGCATCGGAATCTATAACTAGTGTCAATGGAATGGTTCAAAACATAGACATTAAGAAGAGTCAGTCTTCTTGTGCTTAAGTCGGCATTGTGCCTTTTGTATTTAATTCCGATGTAATTTCTGTGTTTCATCGTCAATAACAAGGTCAGAGCGATACAGTAAACCTGAAGTGAAGCATCGGAATCCACAACCAGTGTCACAGGGACGGTTCAAAACATAAACTGTAAGATGAGTCAGTATTCTTGTACTTAATTCGGCATTGTACCTTTTGTATTTAATTCCGATGCAATTTCTGTGTTTCATCGTCAATAAGAAGGTCCAAGGTATACAGTAAACCTGAAGTGAAGCATCCGATCTATAACTAGTGTCTGAGGAATGGTTCAAAACGTAGTCAGTAAGAAGAGTCAGTCTTCTTGTACTTAAGTCGGAATTGTGCCATTTCTATTTAATTCCGATGCAATTTCTGTGTTTCATCGTCAATAAGAAGGTCCAAGGGATACAGTAAACCTGGAGTGAAGCATCGGAATCTATAACTTGTGTCAATGGAATGGTTCAAAACATAGTCAGTAAGAAGAGTCAGTCTTCTTGTACTTAAGTCGGCATTGTACCTTTTCTATTTAATTCCGATGCATTTTCTGTGTTTCATCGTCAATAAGAAGGTCCAAGGGATACAGTAAACCTGAAGTGAAGCATCGGAATTTATAACTAGTGTCACAGGAATGGTTCAAAACATAGACAGTAGTAAGAGTCAGTCTTATGTACTTAAGTCGGCATTGTGCGGTTTGTATTTAATTCCGATGTAATTTCTGTGTTTCATCGTCAATAAGAAGGTCTAAGGTATACAGTAAACCTGAAGTGAAGCATCGGATCCATAACTAGTGTCTCAGGAATGGTTCAAAACGTAGTCAGTAAGAAGAGTCAGTCTTCTTGTACTTAAGTCGGAATTGTGTCATTTCTATTTAATTCCGATGCAATTTCTGTGTTTCATCGTCAATAAGAAGGTCCAAGGGATACAGTAAGCCTGGAGCGAAGCATCGGAATCTATAACTTGTGTCAATGGAATGGTTCAAAACATAGTCAGTAAGAACAGTCAGTCTTCTTGTACTTAAGTCGGCATTGTACCTTTTCTATTTAATTCCGATGCAATTTCTGTGTTTCATCGTCAATAACAAGGTCCAATGGATACAGTAAACCTGGAGTGAAGCATCGGAATCTATAACTAGTGTCAATGGAATGGTTCAAAACATAGACAGTAAGAAGAGTCAGTCTTCTTGTACTTAAGTCAGCATTTTGATTGTTGTATTTAATTCCGATGCAATTTCTGTGTTTCATCGACAATAAAAAGGTCCAATGGATACAGTAAACCTGGAGTGTAGCATCGGAATCTATAACTAGTGTCACAGGAATGGTTCAAAACATAGACAGTAAGAAGAGTCAGTCTTCTTGTACTTAAGTCGGCATTTTGATTGTTGTATTTAATTCGGATGCAATTTCTGTGCTTCATCGTCAAGAAGAAGCTCCAAAGGATACAGTAAACCTGAAGTGAAGCTTCGGAATCTATAACTAGTGTCACAGGGATGGTTCAAACATAGACAGTAAGAAGAGTCAGTCTTCTTTTACTTATGTCGGCAGTGTGCCTTTTGTATTTAATTCCGATGCAATTTCTGTGTTTCATCGCCAATAAGAAGGTCCAAGGGATACAGTAAACCTGAAGTGAAGCATTGGAATCTATAACTAGTGTCACAGGGATGGCTCAAAACATAGACAGTAAGAAGAGTCAGTCTTCTTGTACCTAAGCCGGCATTGTGCCTTTTCTATTTAATTCCGATGCAATTACTGTGTTTCATCGTCAATAAGAAGGTCAGAGGGATACAGTAATCCTGAAGTGAAGCATCGGAATCTATAACTAGTGTCACAGGGATGGTTCAAACATAGACAGTAAGAAGAGTCAGTCTTCTTTTACTTATGTTGCACTGTGCTTTTGTATTTAATTCCGATGCAATTTCTGTGTTTCATCGTCAATAAGAAGGTACAAGGGATACAGTAAACCTGAAGTGAAGCATCGGAATCTATAACTAGTGTCACAGGGATGGTTCAAAACGTAGTCGGTAAGAAGAGTCAGTCTTCTTGTAATTAAGTCGACGTTGTGCCTTTTCTATTTAATTCCGATGCAATTTCTGTGTTTCATCGTCAGTAAGAAAGTCAGAGGGATAGAATAAACCTGAAGTGAAGCATCGGAATCTATAACTAGTGTCACAGGAATGGTTCATAACAAAGTCAGTAAGAAGAGTCAGTCTTCTTGTCCTTAAGTCTGCATTGTGCCTTTTGTATTTAATTCCGATGCAATTTCTGTGTTTCATCGTCAATAAGAAGGTCCTAGGGATACAGTAAATCTGGAGTGTAGCATCGGAATCTATAACCGGTGTCACATTAATGGTTCAAAACATAGACAGTAAGAAGAGTCAGTCTTCGTGTACTTAAGCTGGCATTTTGATTGTTGTATTTCATTCCGATGCAATTTCTGTGTTTCATCGTCAATTAGAAGGTCCAAGGGATACAGTAAACCTGGAGTGAAGCATCGGAATCTATAACTAGTGACAATGGAATGATTCAAATCATAGACAGTAAGAAGAGTCAGTCTTCTTGTACATAAGTCGTAATTGTGCTTATTGTATTTAATTCCGATGCAATTTCTGTGTCTCATCGTCAATAACAAGATCAGAGGGGTAAAGTAAACCTGGAGTGAAGCATCGGAGTCTATAACTAGTGGCACAGGAATGGTTCAAAAATAGACAGTAAGAAGAGTCAGTCTTCTTTTACTAAATTCGCCATTGTGCCTTTTGTATTTCATACCGATGCAATTTCTGTGTTTCATCGTCAATAAGAAGGTCAGAGCGATACAGTAAACCTGAAGTGAAGAATCGGAATCCACAACTAGTGTCACAGGAATGGTTTAAAACATAGTCAGTAAGAAGAGTTAGCCTTCTTGTACTTAAGCAGGCATTGTGCCTTTTGTATTTAATTCCGATGCAATTTCTCTGTTTCACCGTCAATAAGAAGGTCCAAGGGATACAGTAAACCTGGAGTGAAGCATCGGAATCTATAACTAGTGTCACAGGGACGGTTCAAAGCATAAACAGTAAGATGAGTCAGTATTCTTACACTTATTTCGGCATTTTGCTTTTTGTATTTATTTCCGATGCAATTTCTGTGTTTCATCGCCACTAAGACGGTGAGAGGGTTACAGTAATCCTGAAGTTAAGCATCGGAATCTATAACTAGTGTCACAGGAATGGTTCAAAGCATAGTCAGTAAGATGAGTCAGTCTTCTTGTAGTTAAGTCGGCATTGTGCCTTTTGTATTGAATTCCGATGCAATTTCTGTGTTTCATCGTCAATAAGAAGGTCCAAGGGATACAGTAAACCTGGAGTGAAGCATCGGTATTAATAACTAGTGTCACAGGAATGGTTCAAAGCATAGACAGAAAGAAGAGTCAGTCTTCTTGTACTTATTTCGGCATTGTGCTTTTTGTATTTATTTCCGATGCAATTTCTGTGTTTCATCGCCACTAAGACGGTGAGAGGGTTACAGTAATCCTGAAGTTAAGCATCGGAATCTATAACTAGTGTCACAGGAATGGTTCAAAGCATAGTCAGTAAGATGAGTCAGTCTTCTTGTAGTTAAGTCGGCATTGTGCCTTTTGTATTTCATACCGATGCAATTTCTGTGTTTCATCGTCAATAAGAAGGTCCAAGGGATACAGTAAACCTTAGGTGAAGCATCGGAATCTATAACTAGTGTCACATGAATGGTTCAAACACAGTCAGTAAGAAGAGTCAGTCTTCTTGTCCTTAAGTCGGCATTGTGCCTTTTGTATTAATTTCCGATGCAATTTCTGTGTTTCATCGTCAATAAGAAGGTCCAAGGGATACAGTAAACCTGGAGTGAAACATCGGAATTTATAACTAGTGTCACAGGTATGTTTCAAACCATAGTCAGTAAGAAGAGTCAATCTTCTTGTACTTAAGTCGTCATTGTACCTTTTGTATTTAATTCCGATGCAATTTCTGTGTTTCATCGTCAATAAGAAGGACCAAGGGATGCAGTAAACCTGGAGTGAACCATCGGAATCTATAACTAGTGTCACAGGGATGGTTCAAATCATAGACAGTAAGAAGAGTCAGACTTCTTGTACTTAAGTCGGCATTGTGCCTTTTGTATTTAATTCCGATGCAATTTCTGTGTTTCATCGTCAATACGGATGTCAGAGGGATACAGTAATCCCGAAGTGAAGCATCGGAATCTATACCTACTTTCACAGCAATGGTACGAATCATAGTCAGTAAGAATAGTCAGCCTTCTTGTACTTAAGTCATCATTGTGCATTTTCTATTTCATTCTGATGCAATTTCTGTGTTTCATCGTCTATAACAAGGTCCAAGGGATACAGTAAACCTGGAGTGAAGCATCGGAATCTATAACTAGTGTCACAGGAATGGTTCAAATAATAGACAGTAAGAAGAGTCAGACATCTTTTACTTGAGTCGGCATTGTGCCATTTGTATTTAATTCCGATGCAATTCCTGTGTTTCGTCGTCAATAACAAGGTCCAAGGGATACAGTAAACCTGGAGTGAAGCATCGGAGTCTATAACTAGTGGCACAGGACTGGTTCAAAAATAGACGGTAAGAGGAGTTAGTCCTCTTGTGCTTAATTCGGCATTGTGCCTTTTGTATTAATTTCCGATGCAATTTCTGTGTTTCATCGTCAATATGTAGGTCCAAGGGATACAGTACTCCTGGAGTGAAGCATCGGAATCTATAACTAGTGTCACAGGAATGGTTCAAAACGTAGATAGTAAGAAGAGTCAGTCTTCTTGTACTTAATTTGCATTGTGCCTTTTGTTTTTAATTCCGATGCAATTTCTGTGCTTCATCGTCAATAAGAAGGTCCAAGGGATACAGTAAACCTGGAGTGAAGCATCGGAATTTATAACTAGTGTCACAGGTATGGTTCAAAACATAGTCAGTAAGAAGAGTCAATCTTCTTGTACTTAAGTCGGCATTGTGCCTTTTGTATTTAATTCCGATGCAATTTCTGTGTTTCATCGTCACTAAGAAGGTCAGAGGGGTACAGTACTTCTGAAGTTAAGCATCGGAATCTATAACTAGTGTTACAATAATGGTTCAAAGCATAGTCAGTAAGAAGATTCAGTCTTCTTGTAGTTAAGTCGGCATTGTGCCTTTTGTATTGAATTCCGATGCAATTTCTGTGTTTCATCGTCAATAAGAAGGTCCAAGAGATACAGTAAACCTGAAGTGAAGAATCGGAATCTATAACTAGTGTCACAGGAATGGTTCAAAACATAGACAGTAGGAAGAGAGAGTCTTCTAGTACTTAAGTCGGCATTGTGCCTTTTCTATTTAATTCCGATGCAATTTCTGTGTTTCATCGTCAATAAGAAGGTCAGAGGGATACAGTAAAACTGAAGTGAAGCATCGGAATCTATAACTAGTGCCACAGGAATGGTTCAAATTATAGTCAGTAAGGAGAGTCAGTCTTCTTGTCCCTGAGTCGGCATTGTGCCTCTTGTATTTAATTCCGATTCAATTTCTGTGTTTCATCGTCAATAAGAAGGTCCAAGGGATACAGTAAACCTGGAGTGAAGCATCGGAATCAATAACTAGTGTCACAGGGACGGTTCAAAACATAAACAGTAAGATGAGTCAGTATTCTTGTACTTCATTCGGCATTGTGCTCTTTGTATTTATTTCCGATGCAATTCCTGTGTTTCATCGTCACTAAGACGGTGAGAGGGATACAGTAATCCTGATGTTAAGCATCGGAATCTATAACTAGTGTCACAGGAATGGTTCAAAGCATAGTCAGTAAGAAGAGTCAGTCTTCTTTTAGTTAAGTCGGCATTGTGCATTTTGTATTGAATTCCGATGCAATTTCTGTGATTCATCGTTAATAACAAGGTGCAAATGATACAGTAAACCTGAAGTGATGCATCGGAATCTATAGCTAGTGTCACAGGAATGGTTCAAAACATATTCAGTAAGAAGAGTCAGTGTTCTTGAACTTAAGTCGGCATTGTGCTTTTTGTATTTAATTCCGATGCAATTTCTGTGTTTCATTGTCAATAAGAAGGTCCAACGGATACAGTAAACCTCAAGTGAAGCATCGGAATCTATAACTAGTGTCACAGGATTGGTTCAAAACAAAGTCAGTAAGAAGAAACAGTCTTCTTGTCCTTAAGTGCGCATTGTGCCTTTTGTATTTAATTCCGATGCAATTTCAGTGTTTCATCGTCTATAAGAGGGTCCAAGGGATACAGTAAACCTGGAGTGTACCATGGGAATCTATAACTAGTGTCACAGGAATGGTTCAAAACATAGACAGTTAGAAGAGTCAGTCTTCTTGTACTGAAGTCGGCATTGTACCTTTTCTATTTAATTCCGATGCAATTTCTGTGTTTCATCGTAAATAACAAGGTCCAAAGGATACAGTAAACCTGGAGTGAAACATCTGAATCTATAACTAGTGTCAATGGAATGGTTCAAACCATAGACAGTAAGAAGAGTCAGTCTTCTTGTACTTAAGTCGGCATTGTGACTTTTGTATTTAATTCCGATGCAATTTCTGTGTTTCATTGTCAATATGAAGGTCCAAGGGATACAGTACACCTGGAGTGAAGCATCGGAGTCTATAACTAGTGTCACCGGAATGGTTCAAACATAGATAGTAAGAAGAGTCAGCTTTCTTGTACTTAACTCTGCATTGTGCCTTTTGTATTTAATACCGATGCTATTTCTGTGCTTCATCGTCAATAAGAAGGTCCAAGCGATACAGTAAACCCGGAGTGAAGCATCGGAATCTATAACTAGTGTCACAGGGACGGTTCATAACATAGACAGTAAGATGTGTCAGTATTCTTGTACTTAAGTCGGCATTGTGCTTTTTGTATTTATTTCCGATGCAATTTCTGTGTTTCATCGTTACTAAGAAGGTCAGAGAGGTACAGTAATCCTGAAGTTACGCCTCGGAATCTATAACCAGTGTTACAATAATGGTTCAAAGCATAGTCAGTAAGAAGAGTCAGTCTTCTTGTAGTTAAGTCGGCATTGTGCCTTTTGTATTGAGTTCCGAAGCAATTTCTGTGTTTCGTCGTCAATAAGAAGGTTCAAGGGATACAGTAAACCTGAAGTGAAGCATCGGAATCTATAACTAGTGTCACAGGAATGGTTCAAATCATTGACAGTAGGAAGAGTCAGTCTCCTAGTACTTATGTCGGCATTGTGCCTTTTCTATTTATTTCCGATGCAATTTCTGTGTTTCATCGTCAATAAGACGGCCAGAGGGATACAGTACACCTGAAGTGAAGCATCGGAATCTAAAACTAGTGTCACAGGAATGGTTCAAACATAGAGAGTTGGAACAGTCAGTCTTCTCGTACTTATGTTGGCATTGTGCCTTTCGTATCTAATTGCGATGCAGTTTCTGTGTTTCACCGGCAATATGAAGGTCAGAGCCATACAGTAAAAATGTAGTGAAGCATCGGAATCTATAACTAGTGTCACAGGAATGGTTCAAACATAGACAGTAAGAAGAGTCAGTCTTCTTGTACTTAAGTCGGCATTGTGCCTTTTGTATTTAATTCCGATGCAATTTCTGTGTTTCATCGTCAATAAGAAGGTCAGAGGGATACAGTAAAACTGAAGTGAAAGCTTCGGACTCTATAAGTAGTGCCACAGGAATGGTTCAAATTATAGTCAGTAAGAAGAGTCAGTCTTCTTGTCCTTAAGCCGGCATTGTGCCTCTTGTATTTAATTCCGATGCAATTTCTGTGTTTCATTGACAATAAGAAGGTCCAAGGGATACAGTAAACCTGGAGTGAAGCATCGGAATCTATAACTAGTGTCACAGTAATATTTCAAAGCATAGACAGTAAGAAGAGTCAGACGTCTTGAACTTAAGTCGGCATTGTGCCTTATGTATTTAATTCCGATGCAATTTCTGTGTTTCATCGACAATAAGATGGTCCGAGGGATACAGTCAACCAGAAGTGAAGCATCGGAATCTATAACTAGTGTCACTGGAATGGTTCAAAATGTAGACAGTAAGAAGAGTCACTCTTCTTGTACTTAAGTCGGCATTGTGCCTCTTGTATTTAATTCCGATGCAATTTCTGTGTTTCATCGTCAATAAGAAGGTCCAAGGGATACAGTAAACCTGAAGTGAAGCATCGGAATCTATAACTAGTGTCACAGGAATGGTTGAAAGCATAGTCAGTAAGAGGAGTCAGTCTTCTTGTACTTATGTTGGCATTGTGCCTTTTCTATTTAATTCCGATGCAATTTCTGTGTTTCATCGTCAAATAGAAGGTCCAAGGGATACAGTTAACCAGGAGTGAAGCATCGGAATCTGCAACTAGTGTCAATGGTATGGATCATAACATAGACAGTAAGAAGAGTCAGTCTTCTTGTACTTAAGTCGGCATTGTGCCTTTTGTATTTAATTCCGATACAATTTCTGTGTTTCATCGTCAATAAGAAGGTCAGAGAGATACAGTAAAACTTAAGTGAAGCATCGGAATCTATAGCTAGTGTCACAGGAATGGTTCAAAACATATTCAGTAAGAAGAGTCAGTGTTCTTGTACTTAAGTCGGCATTGTGCTTTTTGTATTGAATTCCGATGCAATTTCTGTGTTTCATTGTTAATAAGAAGGTCCAACGGATACAGTAAACCTCAATTGAAGCATCGGAATCTATAACTAGTGTCACAGGATTGGTTCAAAACAAAGTCAGTAAGAAGAAACAGTCTTCTTGTCCTTAAGTGCGCATTGTGCCTTTTGTATTTAATTCCGATGCAATTTCAGTGTTTCATCGTCTATAAGAGGGTCCAAGGGATACAGTAAACCTGGAGTGTAGCATCGGAATCTATAACTAGTGTCACAGGAATAGTTCAAAACATAGACAGTAAGAAGAGTCAGTCTTCTTGTACTGAAGTCGGCATTGTACCTTTTCTATTTAATTCCGATGCAATTTCTGTGTTTCATCGTAAATAACAAGGTCCAAAGGATACAGTAAACCTGGAGTGAAACATCTGAATCTATAACTAGTGTCAATGGAATGGTTCAAACCATAGACAGTAAGAAGAGTCAGTCTTCTTGTACTTAAGTCGGCATTGTGACTTTTGTATTTAATTCCGATGCAATTTCTGTGTTTCATTGTCAATATGAAGGTCCAAGGGATACAGTACACCTGGAGTGAAGCATCGGAATCTATAACTAGTGTCACCGGAATGGTTCAAACATAGATAGTAAGAAGAGTCATCCTTCTTGTACTTAATTCTGCATTGTGCCTTTTGTATTTAATACCGATGCTATTTCTGTGCTTCATCGTCAATAAGAAGGTCCAAGGGATACAGTAAACCTGGAGTGAAGCATCGGAATCTATTACTAGTCTCACAGGAATGGTTCAAAACATAGTCAGTAAGAATAGTCAGTCTTCTTGTACTTAAGTCATCGTTGTGCATTTTCTATTTAATTCTGATGCAATTTCTGTGTTTCATCGTCAATAAGAAGGTCAGAGGGATAGATTAAACCTGAAGTGAAGCATCGGAATCCTTAACTAGTGTCACAGGAATGGTTCAAAACATAGTCAGTAAGAAGAGTCAGTCTTCTTGTACTTAAGTCGGCATTATGCCTTTGGTATTTAATTCCGATGCAATTTCTGTGTTTCATCGTCAACAAGAAGGTCCAAGGGATACAGTAAACTTGCAGTGAAGCATCGGAATCTATAACTAGTGTCACAGGGACGGTTCATAACATAGACAGTAAGATGTGTCAGTATTCTTGTACTTAAGTCGGCATTGTGCTTTTTGTATTTATTTCCGATGCAATTTCTGTGTTTCATCGTTACTAAGAAGGTCAGAGAGGTACAGTAATCCTGAAGTTACGCATCGGAATCTATAACTAGTGTTACAATAATGGTTCAAAGCATAGTCAGTAAGAAGAGTCAGTCTTCTTGTAGTTAAGTCGGCATTGTGCCTTTGGTATTGAATTCCGATGCAATTTCTGTGTTTCGTCGTCAATAAGAAGGTCCAAAGGATACAGTAAACCTGAAGTGAAGCATCGGAATCTATAACTAGTGTCACAGGAATGGTTCAAATCATTGACAGTAGGAAGAGTCAGTCTCCTAGTACCTATGTCGGCATTGTGCCTTTTCTATTTATTTCCGATGCAATTTCTGTGTTTCATCGTCAATAAGACGGTCAGAAAGATACAGTACACCTGAAGTGAAGCATCGGAATCTAAAACTAGTGTCACAGGAATGGTTCAAACATAGAGAGTTGGAACAGTCAGTCTTCTCGTACTTATGTTGGCATTGTGCCTTTCGTATTTAATTCCGATGCAGTTTCTGTGTTTCACCGGCAATAAGAAGGTCAGAGGGATACAGTAAAACTGAAGTGAAAGCTTCGGAATCTATAAGTAGTGCCACAGGAATGGTTCAAATTATAGTCAGTAAGGAGAGTCAGTCTTCTTGTCCTTAAGTCGGCTTTGTGCCTCTTGTATTTAATTCCGATGCAATTTCTGTGTTTCATCGACAATAAGAAGGTCCAAGGGATACAGTAAACCTGGAGTGAAGCATCGCAATCTATAACTAGTGTCACAGTAATATTTCAAAGCATAGACAGTAAGAAGAGTCAGACGTCTTGTACTTAAGTCGGCATTGTGCCTTATGTATTTAATTCCGATGCAATTTCTGTGTTTCATCGTCAATAAGATGGTCCTAGGGATACAGTCAACCAGAAGTGAAGCATCGGAATCTATAACTAGTGTCACTGGAATGGTTCAAAATGTAGACAGTAGGAAGAGTCAGTCTTCTAGTATTTATGTCGGCATTGTGCCTTTTCTATTTATTTCCGATGCAATTTCTGTGTTTCATCGTCAATAAGACGGTCAGAGGGATACAGTACACCTGAAGTGAAGCATCGGAATCTAAAACTAGTGTCACAGGAATGGTTCAAACATAGAGAGTTGGAACAGTCAGTCTTATCGTACTTATGTTGGCATTGTGCCTTTCGTATCTAATTGCGATGCAGTTTCTGTGTTTCACCGGCAATATGAAGGTCAGAGGCATACAGCAAAAATGTAGTGAAGCATCGGAATCTACAACTAGTGTCACAGGAATGGTTCAAACATAGACAGTAAGAAGAGTCAGTCTTCTTGTACTTAAGTCGGCATTGTTCCTTTTCTATTTAATTCCGATGCAAATTCTGTGTTTCATTGTCAATAACAAGGTACAAAGGATACAGTAAACCTGTAGTGAAGCATCTGAATCTATAACTAGTGTCAATGGAATGGTTCAAAACATAGACAGTAAGAAGAGTCAGTCTTCTTGTACTTAAGTCGGCTTTGTGCCTTTTGTATTTAATTCCGATGCAATTTCTGTGTTTCGTCGTCACAAAGAAGGTCAGAGGGGTGCAGTAATTCTGAAGTTAAGCATCGGAATCTATAACTAGTGTTACAATAATGGTTCAAAACATAGTCAGTAAGAAGAGTCTGTCTTCTTGTGCTTAAGTCGACATTGTGCCTTTTCTATTTAATTCCGATGCAATTTCTGTGTTTCATCTTCAATAAGAAGGACAGAGGGATACAATACACATGAAGTGAAGCATCGGAATCTATAACTAGTGTCACAGAAATGGTTCAAAACAAAGTCAGTAAGAAGAGTCAGTCTTCTTGTCCTTAAGTCGGCATTGTGCCTTTTGTATTTAATTCCGATGCAATTTCTGTGTTTCATCGTCAATAAGAAGGTCCAAGGGATACAGTAAACCTGGAGTGTAGCATCGGAATCTGAAACTAGTGTCACAGGAATGGTTCAAAACATAGTCAGCAAGAAGAGTCAGTATTCTTGTACTTAAGTCGGCATTGTACCTTTTCTATTTAATTCCGATGCAAATTCTGTGTTTCATTGTCAATAACAAGGTACAAAGGATACAGTAAACCTGTAGAGAAGCATCTGAATCTATAACTAGTGTCAATGGAATGGTTCAAAACATAGACAGTAAGAAGAGTCAGTCTTCTTGTACTTAAGTCGGCTTTGTGCTATTTGTATTTAATTCCGATGCAATTTCTGTGTTTCATCGTCACAAAGAAGGTCAGAGGGGTACAGTAATTCTGAAGTTAAGCATCGGAATCTATAACTAGTGTTACAATAATGGTTCAAAGCATAGTCAGTAAGAAGATTCAGTCCTCTTGTAGTTAAGTCGGCATTGTGCCTTTTGTATTTAATTCCGATGCAATTTCTGTGTTTCATAGTCAATATGAAGGTCCAAGGGATACAGTACACCTGGAGTGAAGCATCGGAATCTATAACTAGTGTCAAAGGATTGGTTCAAAACATAGACAGTAGGAAGAGTCAGTCTTCTAGTACTTAAGTCGGCATTGTGCTTTTTCTATTTATTTCCGATGCAATTTCTGTGTTTCATCGTCAACAAGACAGTCAGAGGTATACAGTACACCAGAAGTGAAGCATCGGAATCTATAACTAGTGTCACAGGAATGGTTCAAAACATAGACAGTTGGAACAGTCAGTCTTCTTGTACTTAAGTTTGGCATTGTGCCTTTCGTATTTAATTCCGATGCAATTTCTGTGTCTCACCGGCAATAAGAAGGTCGGAGGGATACAGTAAAAATGAAGTGAAGCATCGGAATCTATAACTAGTGTCACAGGAATGGTTCAAACGTAGACATTAAGAAGAGTCAGTCTTCTTGTACTTAAGTCGGCATTGTGCCTTTTGTATTTAATTTCGATGCAATTTCTGTGTTTCATCGTCAATAAGAAGGTCCAAGGGATACAGTAAACCTGGAGTGAAGCATCGGAATTTATAACTAGTGTCACAGTAATGGTTCAAAATATAGACAGTAAGAAGAGTCAGACGTCTCGTACTTATGTCGGCATTGTGCCATTTGTATTTATTTCCGATGCAATTTCTGTGAATCATCGTCCATAAGAAGGCAAAAGGGATACAGTAAAACTGAAGTGAAGAATCGGACTCTATAACTAGTGTCACAGAAATGGTTCAAAACATAGACAGTAGAAGAGTCAGTCTTCTTGTACTTAAATCGGCATTGTGCCTTTTGTATTTAATTCCGATGCAATTTCTGTGTTTCATTGTCAATAAGAAGGTCCATGGGAAACAGTAAACCTGAAGTGAAGCATCGGAATCTATAACTAGTGTCAAAGGAATGGTTCAAAGCATAGTCAGAAAGAAGAGTCAGTCTTCTTGTCCTTAAGTCGGCATTGTGCTTTTTGTATTTTGATCCGATGCAATTTCTGTGATTCATCGGCAATAAGGTCAGAGGGATACAGTAAACCTGAAGGGAAACATCGGAATCTATAACTAGTGTCACAGGAATGGTTCAAAACATAGACAGCAGGAAGAGTCAGTCTTCTTGTACTGAAGTCGGCATTGTGCCTTTTGTATTTAATTCCGATGCAATTTCTGTGTTTCATCGTCAATAAGAAGGTCAGAGGGATACAGTACACCTGAAGTGAAGCATCGGAATCCAAAACTAGTGTCACAGGAATGGTGCAAAACATAGACAGAAAGAACAGTCAGTCTTCTTGTCGTTAAATGGGCATTGTGCATTTTGTATTTAATTCCGATGCAATTTCTGTGTTTCATCGTCATTAAGAAGGTCCAAGGTATACAGTAAACCTTCAGTGAAGCATCGGAATCTATAACTAGTGTCACAGGGATGGTTCAAATCATAGACAGTAAGAAGAGTCAGACTTCTTGTACTTAAGTCGGCATTGTGCCTTTTGTATTTAATTCCGATGCAATTTCTGTGTTTCATCGTCAATACGGATGTCAGAGGGATACAGTAATCCCGAAGTGAAGCATCGGAACCTATACCTATTTTCACAGCAATGGTACGAAACATAATCAGTAAGAATAGTCAGCCTTCTTGTACTTAAGTCATCATTGTGCATTTTCTATTTAATTCTGATGCAATTTCTGTGTTTCATCGTCTATAACAAGGTCCAAGGGATACAGTAAACCTGGAGTGAAGCATCGGAATCTATAACTAGTGTCACAGGAATGGTTCAAATTATAGACAGTAAGAAGAGTCAGACATCTTTTACTTGAGTCGGCATTGTGCCTTTTGTATTTAATTCCGATGCAATTTCTGTGTTTCATCGTCAATAACAAGGTCCAAGGGATACAGTAAACCAGGAGTGAAGCATCGGAGTCTATAACTAGTGTCAAAGGACTGGTTCAAAAATAGACAGTAAGAGGAGTTAGTCTTCTTGTGCTTAAGTCGGCATTGTGCATTTTGTATTAATTTCCGATGCAATTTCTGTGTTTCATCGTCAATATGAAGGTCCAAGGTATACAGTACACCTGGAGTGAAGCATCGGAATCTATAACTAGTGTCACACGAATGGTTCAAAACGTAGATAGTAAGAAGAGTCAGTCTTCTAGTACTTAATTTGCATTGTGCCTTTTGTATTTAATTCCGATGCAATTTCTGTGCTTCATCATCAATAAGAAGGTCCAAGGGATACAGTAAACCTGGAGTGAAGCGTCGGAATTTATAACTAGTGTCACAGGTATGGTTCAAAGCATAGTCAGTAAGAAGAGTCAATCTTCTTGTACTTAAGTCGGCATTGTGCCTTTTGTATTTAATTCCGATGCAATTTCTGTGTTTCATCGTCAATAAGAAGGACCAAGGGATGCAGTAAACCTGGAGTGTAGCATCGGAATCTATATCTAGTGTCACAGGGACGGTTCATAACATAGACAGTAAGATGAGTCAGTATTCTTGTACTTAAGTCGTCATTGTGCTTTTTGTATTTATTTCCGATGCAATTTCTGTGTTTCATCGTCGCTAAGAAGGTCAGAGGGGTACAGTAACTCTGAAGTTAAGCATCGGAATCTATAACTAGTGTTGCAATAATGGTTCAAAGCATAGTCAGTAAGAAGATTCAGTCTTCCTGTAGTTAAGTCGGCATTGTGCCTTTTGTATTGTATTCCGATGCAATTTCTGTGTATCATCGTCAATAAGAAGGTCCAAGGGATACAGTAAACCTGAAGTGAAGCATCGGAATCTATAACTAGTGTCACAGGAATGGTTCAAAACATAGACAGTAGGAAGAGAGAGTCTTCTAGTACTTAAGTCGGCATTGTGCCTTTTCTATTTATTTCCGATGCAATTTCTGTGTTTCATCGTCAATAAGACGGTCCGAGGGATACAGTACACCTGAAGGGAAGCATCCGAATCTATAACTAGCGTCACAGGAATGGTTCAAAACATAGACAGTTGGAAGAGTCAGTCTTCTTGTACTTAAGTTGGCATTGTGCCTTTCGTATTTAATTCCGATGCAATTTCTGTCTTTCATCGTCAATAAGAAGGTCAGAGGGATACAGTAAAACTGAAGTGAAGCATCGGAATTTATAACTAGTGCCACAGGAATGGTTCAAATTATAGTCAGTAAGGAGAGTCAGTCTTCTTGTCCTTAAGTCGGCATTGTGCCTCTTGTATTTAATTCCGATGCAATTTCTGTGTTTCATCGTCAATAAGAAGGTCCACGGGATACAGTAAACCTGGAGTGGAGCATCGGAATCTATAACTATTGTCACAGGGACGGTTCAAAACATAAACAGTAAGATGAGTCAGTATTCTTGTACTTAATTCGGCATTGTACTTTATGTATTTATTTCCGATGCAATTCCTGTGTTTCATCGTCACTAAGACGGTGAGAGGGATACAGTAATCCTGATGTTAAGCATCGGAATCTATAACTAGTGTCACAGGAATGGTTCAAAGCATAGTCAGTAAGAAGAGTCAGTCTTCTTTTAGTTAAGTCGGCATTTTGCCTTTTGTATTGAATTCCGATGCAATTTCTGTGATTCATCGTTAATAACAAGGTGCAAAGGATACAGTAAACCTGGAGTGAAGCATCTGAATCTATAACTAGTGTCAATGGAATGGTTCAAAACATAGACATTAAGAAGAGTCAGTCTTCTTGTGCTTAATTCGGCATTGTGCCTTTTGTTTTTAATTCCGATGAAATTTCTGTGTTTCATCGGCAATAAGAAGGTCCAAGGGATACAGTAAACCTGGATTGTAGCATTGGAATCTATAACTAGTGTCACAGGAATGGTTGAAAACATAGTCAGTAAGAGTAGTCAGTCTTCTTGTACTTATGTTGGCATTGTGCCTTTTCTATTTAATTCCGATGCAATTTCTGTGTTTCATCGTCAAATAGAAGGTCCAAGGGATCCAGTAAACCTGGAGTGAAGCATCGGAATCTACAACTCGTGTCAATGCTATGGATCATAACATAGACAGTAAGAAGAGTCAGTCTTCTTGTACTTAAGTCGGCATTGTCGCTTTTGTATTTAATTCCGATACAATTTCTGTGTTTCACCGTCAATAAGAAGGTCAGAGGGATACAGTAAACATTAAGTGAAGCATCGGAATCTATAGCTAGTGTCAGAGGAATTGTTCAAAACATATTCAGTAAGAAGAGTCAGTGTTCTTGTACTTAAGTCGGCATTGTGACTTTTGAATTTATTTCCGATGCAATTTCTGTGTTTCATTGTCAATATGAAGGTCCAAGGGATACAGTACATCTGGAGAGAAGCATCGGAATCTATAACTAGTGTCACCGGAATGGTTCAAAACATAGATAGTAAGAAGAGTCAGCCTTTTTGTACTTAATTCTGCATTGTGCCTTTTGTATTTAATACCGATCCTATTTCTGTGCTTCATCGTCAATAAGAAGGTCCAAGGGATACAGTAAACCTGGAGTGAAGCATTGGAATCTATAACTAGTGTCACAGGAATGGTTCAAAACATAGTCAGTAAGAATAGTCAGTCTTCTTGTACTTAAGTCATCATTGTGCATTTTCTATTTAATTCTGATGCAATTTCTGTGTTTCATCGTCAATAAGAAGGTCAGAGGAATAGATTAAACCTGAAGTGAAGCATCGGTATCCATAACTAGTGTCACAGGAATGGTTCAAAACATAGTCAGTAAGAAGAGTCAGTCTTCTTGTACTTAAGTCGGCACTATGCCTTTGGTATTTAATTCCGATGCAATTTCTGTGTTTCATCGTCAATAAGAAGGTCAGAGGGATACAGTAAAACTGAAGTGAAAGCTTCGGACTCTATAAGTAGTGCCACAGGAATGGTTCAAATTATAGTCAGTAAGAAGAGTCAGTCTTCTTGTCCTTAAGTCGGCATTGTGCCTCTTGTATTTAATTCCGATGCAATTTCTGTGTTTCATTGACAATAAGAAGGTCCAAGGGATACAGTAAACCTGGAGTGAAGCATCGGAATCTATAACTAGTGTCACAGTAATATTTCAAAGCATAGACAGTAGGAAGAGTCAGACGTCTTGAACTTAAGTCGGCATTGTGCCTTATGTATTTAATTCCGATGCAATTTCTGTGTTTCATCGACAATAAGATGGTCCGAGGGATACAGTCAACCAGAAGTGAAGCATCGGAATCTATAACTAGTGTCACTGGAATGGTTCAAAATGTAGACAGTAAGAAGAGTCACTCTTCTTGTACTTAAGTCGGCATTGTGCCTCTTGTATTTAATTCCGATGCAATTTCTGTGTTTCATCGTCAATAAGAAGGTCCAAGGGATACAGTAAACCTGAAGTGAAGCATCGGAATCTATAACTAGTGTCACAGGAATGGTTGAAAGCATAGTCAGTAAGAGGAGTCAGTCTTCTTGTACTTATGTTGGCATTGTGCCTTTTCTATTTAATTCCGATGCAATTTCTGTGTTTCATCGTCAAATAGAAGGTCCAAGGGATACAGTTAACCTGGAGTGAAGCATCGGAATCTGCAACTAGTGTCAATGGTATGGATCATAACATAGACAGTAAGAAGAGTCAGTCTTCTTGTACTTAAGTCGGCATTGTGCCTTTTGTATTTAATTCCGATACAATTTCTGTGTTTCATCGTCAATAAGAAGGTCAGAGAGATACAGTAAAACTTAAGTGAAGCATCGGAATCTATAGCTAGTGTCACAGGAATGGTTCAAAACATATTCAGTAAGAAGAGTCAGTGTTCTTGTACTTAAGTCGGCATTGTGCTTTTTGTATTGAATTCCGATGCAATTTCTGTGTTTCATTGTTAATAAGAAGGTCCAACGGATACAGTAAACCTCAAGTGAAGCATCGGAATCTATAACTAGTGTCACAGGATTGGTTCAAAACAAAGTCAGTAAGAAGAAACAGTCTTCTTGTCCTTAAGTGCGCATTGTGCCTTTTGTATTTAATTCCGATGCAATTTCAGTGTTTCATCGTCTATAAGAGGGTCCAAGGGATACAGTAAACCTGGAGTGTAGCATCGGAATCTATAACTAGTGTCACAGGAATAGTTCAAAACATAGACAGTAAGAAGAGTCAGTCTTCTTGTACTGAAGTCGGCATTGTACCTTTTCTATTTAATTCCGATGCAATTTCTGTGTTTCATCGTAAATAACAAGGTCCAAAGGATACAGTAAACCTGGAGTGAAACATCTGAATCTATAACTAGTGTCAATGGAATGGTTCAAACCATAGACAGTAAGAAGAGTCAGTCTTCTTGTACTTAAGTCGGCATTGTGACTTTTGTATTTAATTCCGATGCAATTTCTGTGTTTCATTGTCAATATGAAGGTCCAAGGGATACAGTATACCTGGAGTGAAGCATCGGAATCTATAACTAGTGTCACCGGAATGGTTCAAACATAGATAGTAAGAAGAGTCATCCTTCTTGTACTTAATTCTGCATTGTGCCTTTTGTATTTAATACCGATGCTATTTCTGTGCTTCATCGTCAATAAGAAGGTCCAAGGGATACAGTAAACCTGGAGTGAAGCATCGGAATCTATTACTAGTCTCACAGGAATGGTTCAAAACATAGTCAGTAAGAATAGTCAGTCTTCTTGTACTTAAGTCATCGCTGTGCATTTTCTATTTAATTCTGATGCAATTTCTGTGTTTCATCGTCAATAAGAAGGTCAGAGGGATAGATTAAACCTGAAGTGAAGCATCGGAATCCTTAACTAGTGTCACAGGAATGGTTCAAAACATAGTCAGTAAGAAGAGTCAGTCTTCTTGTACTTAAGTCGGCATTATGCCTTTGGTATTTAATTCCGATGCAATTTCTGTGTTTCATCGTCAACAAGAAGGTCCAAGGGATACAGTAAACCTGCAGTGAAGCATCGGAATCTATAACTAGTGTCACAGGGACGGTTCATAACATAGACAGTAAGATGTGTCAGTATTCTTGTACTTAAGTCGGCATTGTGCTTTTTGTATTTATTTCCGATGCAATTTCTGTGTTTCATCGTTACTAAGAAGGTCAGAGAGGTACAGTAATCCTGAAGTTACGCATCGGAATCTATAACTAGTGTTACAATAATGGTTCAAAGCATAGTCAGTAAGAAGAGTCAGTCTTCTTGTAGTTAAGTCGGCATTGTGCCTTTTGTATTGAATTCCGATGCAATTTCTGTGTTTCGTCGTCAATAAGAAGGTCCAAAGGACACAGTAAACCTGAAGTGAAGCATCGGAATCTATAACTAGTGTCACAGGAATGGTTCAAATCATTGACAGTAGGAAGAGTCAGTCTCCTAGTACCTATGTCGGCATTGTGCCTTTTCTATTTATTTCCGATGGAATTTCTGTGTTTCATCGTCAATAAGACGGTCAGAAAGATACAGTACACCTGAAGTGAAGCATCGGAATCTAAAACTAGTGTCACAGGAATGGTTCAAACATAGAGAGTTGGAACAGTCAGTCTTCTCGTACTTATGTTGGCATTGTGCCTTTCGTATTTAATTCCGATGCAGTTTCTGTGTTTCACCGGCAATAAGAAGGACAGAGGGATACAGTAAAACTGAAGTTAAAGCTTCGGAATCTATATGTAGTGCCACAGGAATGGTTCAAATTATAGTCAGTAAGGAGAGTCAGTCTTCTTGTCCTTAAGTCGGCTTTGTGCCTCTTGTATTTAATTCCGATGCAATTTCTGTGTTTCATCGACAATAAGAAGGTCCAAGGGATACAGTAAACCTGGAGTGAAGCATCGCAATCTATAACTAGTGTCACAGTAATATTTCAAAGCATAGACAGTAAGAAGAGTCAGACGTCTTGTACTTAAGTCGGCATTGTGCCTTATGTATTTAATTCCGATGCAATTTCTGTGTTTCATCGTCAATAAGATGGTCCTAGGGATACAGTCAACCAGAAGTGAAGCATCGGAATCTATAACTAGTGTCACTGGAATGGTTCAAAATGTAGACTGTAGGAAGAGTCAGTCTTCTAGTATTTATGTCGGCATTGTGCCTTTTCTATTTATTTCCGATGCAATTTCTGTGTTTCATCGTCAATAAGACGGTCAGAGGGATACAGTACACCTGAAGTGAAGCATCGGAATCTAAAACTAGTGTCACAGGAATGGTTCAAACATAGAGAGTTGGAACAGTCAGTCTTATCGTACTTATGTTGGCATTGTGCCTTTCGTATCTAATTGCGATGCAGTTTCTGTGTTTCACCGGCAATATGAAGGTCAGAGGCATACAGTAAAAATGTAGTGAAGCATCGGAATCTACAACTAGTGTCACAGGAATGGTTCAAACATAGACAGTAAGAAGAGTCAGTCTTCTTGTACTTAAGTCGGCATTGTTCCTTTTCTATTTAATTCCGATGCAAATTCTGTGTTTCATTGTCAATAACAAGGTACAAAGGATACAGTAAACCTGTAGTGAAGCATCTGAATCTATAACTAGTGTCAATGGAATGGTTCAAAACATAGACAGTAAGAAGAGTCAGTCTTCTTGTACTTAAGTCGGCTTTGTGCCTTTTGTATTTAATTCCGATGCAATTTCTGTGTTTCGTCGTCACAAAGAAGGTCAGAGGGGTGCAGTAATTCTGAAGTTAAGCATCGGAATCTATAACTAGTGTTACAATAATGGTTCAAAACATAGTCAGTAAGAAGAGTCTGTCTTCTTGTGCTTAAGTCGACATTGTGCCTTTTCTATTTAATTCCGATGCAATTTCTGTGTTTCATCGTCAATAAGAAGGACAGAGGGATACAATACACATGAAGTGAAGCATCGGAATCTATAACTAGTGTCACAGAAATGGTTCAAAACAAAGTCAGTAAGAAGAATCAGTCTTCTTGTCCTTAAGTCGGCATTGTGCCTTTTGTATTTAATTCCGATGCAATTTCTGTGTTTCATCGTCAATAAGAAGGTCCAAGGGATACAGTAAACCTGGAGTGTAGCATCGGAATCTGAAACTAGTGTCACAGGAATGGTTCAAAACATAGTCAGCAAGAAGAGTCAGTATTCTTGTACTTAAGTCGGCATTGTACCTTTTCTATTTAATTCCGATGCAAATTCTGTGTTTCATTGTCAATAACAAGGTGCAAAGGATACAGTAAACCTGTAGAGAAGCATCTGAATCTATAACTAGTGTCAATGGAATGGTTCAAAACATAGACAGTAAGAAGAGTCAGTCTTCTTGTACTTAAGTCGGCTTTGTGCTATTTGTATTTAATTCCGATGCAATTTCTGTGTGTCATCGTCACAAAGAAGGTCAGAGGGGTACAGTAATTCTGAAGTTAAGCATCGGAATCTATAACTAGTGTTACAATAATGGTTCAAAGCATAGTCAGTAAGAAGATTCAGTCCTCTTGTAGTTAAGTCGGCATTGTGCCTTTTGTATTTAATTCCGATGCAATTTCTGTGTTTCATAGTCAATATGAAGGTCCAAGGGATACAGTACACCTGGAGTGAAGCATCGGAATCTATAACTAGTGTCAAAGGATTGGTTCAAAACATAGACAGTAGGAAGAGTCAGTCTTCTAGTACTTAAGTCGGCATTGTGCTTTTTCTATTTATTTCCGATGCAATTTCTGTGTTTCATCGTCAACAAGACAGTCAGAGGTATACAGTACACCAGAAGTGAAGCATCGGAATCTATAACTAGTGTCACAGGAATGGTTCAAAACATAGACAGTTGGAACAGTCAGTCTTCTTGTACTTAAGTTTGGCATTGTGCCTTTCGTATTTAATTCCGATGCAATTTCTGTGTCTCACCGGCAATAAGAAGGTCGGAGGGATACAGTAAAAATGAAGTGAAGCATCGGAATCTATAACTAGTGTCACAGGAATGGTTCAAACGTGGACATTAAGAAGAGTCAGTCTTCTTGTACTTAAGTCGGCATTGTGCCTTTTGTATTTAATTTCGATGCAATTTCTGTGTTTCATCGTCAATAAGAAGGTCCAAGGGATACAGTAAAACTGGAGTGAAGCATCGGAATTTATAACTAGTGTCACAGTAATGGTTCAAAATATAGACAGTAAGAAGAGTCAGACGTCTCGTACTTATGTCGGCATTGTGCCATTTGTATTTATTTCCGATGCAATTTCTGTGAATCATCGTCCATAAGAAGGCAAAAGGGATACAGTAAAACTGAAGTGAAGAATCGGACTCTATAACTAGTGTCACAGAAATGGTTCAAAACATAGACAGTAGAAGAGTCAGTCTTCTTGTACTTAAATCGGCATTGTGCCTTTTGTATTTAATTCCGATGCAATTTCTGTGTTTCATCGTCAATAAGAAGGTCCATGGGAAACAGTAAACCTGAAGTGAAGCATCGGAATCTATAACTAGTGTCAAAGGAATGGTTCAAAGCATAGTCAGAAAGAAGAGTCAGTCTTCTTGTCCTTAAGTCGGCATTGTGCTTTTTGTATTTTGATCCGATGCAATTTCTGTGATTCATCGGCAATAAGGTCAGAGGGATACAGTAAACCTGAAGGGAAACATCGGAATCTATAACTAGTGTCACAGGAATGGTTCAAAACATAGACAGCAGGAAGAGTCAGTCTTCTTGTACTGAAGTCGGCATTGTGCCTTTTGTATTTAATTCCGATGCAATTTCTGTGTTTCATCGTCAATAAGAAGGTCAGAGGGATACAGTACACCTGAAGTGAAGCATCGGAATCCAAAACTAGTGTCACAGGAATGGTGCAAAACATAGACAGAAAGAACAGTCAGTCTTCTTGTCGTTAAATGGGCATTGTGCATTTTGTATTTAATTCCGATGCAATTTCTGTGTTTCATCGTCATTAAGAAGGTCCAAGGTATACAGTAAACCTTCAGTGAAGCATCGGAATCTATAACTAGTGTCACAGGGATGGTTCAAATCATAGACAGTAAGAAGAGTCAGACTTCTTGTACTTAAGTCGGCATTGTGCCTTTTGTATTTAATTCCGATGCAATTTCTGTGTTTCATCGTCAATACGGATGTCAGAGGCATACAGTAATCCCGAAGTGAAGCATCGGAACCTATACCTATTTTCACAGCAATGGTACGAAACATAGTCAGTAAGAATAGTCAGCCTTCTTGTACTTAAGTCATCATTGTGCATTTTCTATTTAATTCTGATGCAATTTCTGTGTTTCATCGTCTATAACAAGGTCCAAGGGATACAGTAAACCTGGAGTGAAGCATCGGAATCTATAACTAGTGTCACAGGAATGGTTCAAATTATAGACAGTAAGACGAGTCAGACATCTTTTACTTGAGTCGGCATTGTGCCTTTTGTATTTAATTCCGATGCAATTTCTGTGTTTCATCGTCAATAACAAGGTCCAAGGGATACAGTAAACCTGGAGTGAAGCATCGGAGTCTATAACTAGTGTCAAAGGACTGGTTCAAAAATAGACAGTAAGAGGAGTTAGTCTTCTTGTGCTTAAGTCGGCATTGTGCATTTTGTATTAATTTCCGATGCAATTTCTGTGTTTCATCGTCAATATGAAGGTCCAAGGTATACAGTACACCTGGAGTGAAGCATCGGAATCTATAACTAGTGTCACACGAATGGTTCAAAACGTAGATAGTAAGAAGAGTCAGTCTTATAGTACTTAATTTGCATTGTGCCTTTTGTATTTAATTCCGATGCAATTTCTGTGCTTCATCATCAATAAGAAGGTCCAAGGGATACAGTAAACCTGGAGTGAAGCGTCGGAATTTATAACTAGTGTCATAGGTATGGTTCAAAGCATAGTCAGTAAGAAGAGTCAATCTTCTTGTACTTAAGTCGGCATTGTGCCTTTTGTATTTAATTCCGATGCAATTTCTGTGTTTCATCGTCAATAAGAAGGACCAAGGGATGCAGTAAACCTGGAGTGTAGCATCGGAATCTATATCTAGTGTCACAGGGACGGTTCATAACATAGACAGTAAGATGAGTCAGTATTCTTGTACTTAAGTCGTCATTGTGCTTTTTGTATTTATTTCCGATGCAATTTCTGTGTTTCATCGTCGCTAAGAAGGTCAGAGGGGTACAGTAACTCTGAAGTTAAGCATCGGAATCTATAACTAGTGTTGCAATAATGGTTCAAAGCATAGTCAGTAAGAAGATTCAGTCTTCCTGTAGTTAAGTCGGCATTGTGCCTTTTGTATTGTATTCCGATGCAATTTCTGTGTTTCATCGTCAATAAGAAGGTCCAAGGGATACAGTAAACCTGAAGTGAAGCATCGGAATCTATAACTAGTGTCACAGGAATGGTTCAAAACATAGACAGTAGGAAGAGAGAGTCTTCTAGTACTTAAGTCGGCATTGTGCCTTTTCTATTTATTTCCGATGCAATTTCTGTGTTTCATCGTCAATAAGACGGTCCGAGGGATACAGTACACCTGAAGGGAAGCATCCGAATCTATAACTAGCGTCACAGGAATGGTTCAAAACATAGACAGTTGGAAGAGTCAGTCTTCTTGTACTTAAGTTGGCATTGTGCCTTTCGTATTTAATTCCGATGCAATTTCTGTCTTTCATCGTCAATAAGAAGGTCAGAGGGATACAGTAAAACTGAAGTGAAGCATCGGAATCTATAACTAGTGCCAAAGGAATGGTTCAAATTATAGTCAGTAAGGAGAGTCAGTCTTCTTGTCCTTAAGTCGGCATTGTGCCTCTTGTATTTAATTCCGATGCAATTTCTGTGTTTCATCGTCAATAAGAAGGTCCACGGGATACAGTAAACCTGGAGTGAAGCATCGGAATCTATAACTATTGTCACAGGGACGGTTCAAAACATAAACAGTAAGATGAGTCAGTATTCTTGTACTTAAATCGGCATTGTACTTTATGTATTTATTTCCGATGCAATTCCTGTGTTTCATCGTCACTAAGACGGTGAGAGGGATACAGTAATCCGGATGTTAAGCATCGGAATCTATAACTAGTGTCACAGGAATGGTTCAAAGCATAGTCAGTAAGAAGAGTCAGTCTTCTTTTAGTTAAGTCGGCATTTTGCCTTTTGTATTGAATTCCGATGCAATTTCTGTGATTCATCGTTAATAACAAGGTGCAAAGGATACAGTAAACCTGGAGTGAAGCATCTGAATCTATAACTAGTGTCAATGGAATGGTTCAAAACATAGACATTAAGAAGAGTCAGTCTTCTTGTGCTTAATTCGGCATTGTGCCTTTTGTTTTTAATTCCGATGAAATTTCTGTGTTTCATCGGCAATAAGAAGGTCCAAGGGATACAGTAAACCTGGATTGTAGCATTGGAATCTATAACTAGTGTCACAGGAATGGTTCAAAACATAGTCAGTAAGAATAGTCAGTCTTCTTGTACTTAAGTCATCATTGTGCATTTTCTATTTAATTCTGATGCAATTTCTGTGTTTCATCGTCAATAAGAAGGTCAGAGGAATAGATTAAACCTGAAGTGAAGCATCGGTATCCATAACTAGTGTCACAGGAATGGTTCAAAACATAGTCAGTAAGAAGAGTCAGTCTTCTTGTACTTAAGTCGGCACTATGCCTTTGGTATTTAATTCCGATGCAATTTCTGTGTTTCATCGTCAACAAGAAGGTCCAAGGGATACAGTAAACCTGCAGTGAAGCATCGGAATCTATAACTAGTGTCACAGGGACGGTTCATAACATAGACTGTAAGATGTGACAGTATTCTTGTACTTAAGTCGGCATTGTGCTTTTTGTATTTATTTCCGATGCAATTTCTGTGTTTCATCGTTACTAAGAAGGTCAGAGAGGTACAGTAATCGTGAAGTTACGCATCGGAATCTATAACTAGTGTTACAATAATGGTTCAAAGCATAGTCAGTAAGAAGAGTCAGTCTTCTTGTAGTTAAGTCGGCATTGTGCCTTTTGTATTTAATTCCGATGCAATTTCTGTGTTTCGTCGTCAATAAGAAGGTCCAAGGGATGCCGTAAACCTGAAGTGAAGCATCGGAATCTATAACTAGTGTCACAGGAATGGTTCAAATCATAGACAGTAGGAAGAGTCAGTCTTCTAGTACTTATGTCGGCATTGTGCCTTTTCTATTTATTTCCGAAGCAATTTCTGTGTTTCATCGTCAATAAGACGGTCAGAGGGATACAGTACACCTGAAGTGAAGCATCGGAATCTAAAACTAGTGTCACAGGAATGGTTCAAACATAGAGAGTTGGAACAGTCAGTCTTCTCGTACTTATGTTGGCATGGTGCCTTTCGTATTTAATTCCGTTGCAGTTTCTGTGTTTCACCGGCAATAAGAAGGTCAGAGGGATACAGTAAAAATGTAGTGAAGCATCGGAATCTATAACCGGTGTCACAGGAATGGTTCAAACATAGACAGTAAGAAGAGTCAGTCTTCTTGTACTTATGTCGGCATTGTGCCTTTTGTATTTAATTCCGATGCAATTTCTGTGTTTCGGCTTCAATAAGAAGGTCAGAGGGATACAGTAAAACTGAAGTGAAAGCTTCGGAATCTATAACTAGTGCCACAGGAATGCTTCAAATTATGGTCTGTAAGAGGAGTCAGTCTTCTTGTCCTTAAGTCGGCATTGTGCCTCTTGTATTTAATTCCGATGCAATTTCTGTGTTTCATCGACAATAAGAAGGTCCAAGGGATACAGTAAACCTGGAGTGAAGCATCGGAATCTATAACTAGTGTCACAGTAATACTTCAAAGCATAGACAGTAAGAAGAGTCAGACGTCTTGTACTTAAGTCGGCATTGTGCCTTATGTATTTAATTCCGATGCAATTTCTGTGTTTCATCGTCAATAAGATGGTCCGAGGGATACAGTCAACCAGAAGTGAAGCATCGGAATCTATAACTAGTGTCACTGGAATGGTTCAAAATGTAGACAGTAAGAAGAGTCACTCTTCTTCTACTTAAGTCGGAATTGTGCCTTTTGCATTTATTTCCGATGCAATTTCTGTGATTCATCGCGAATAAGAAGGCCCAAAAGATATAGTAAACCTGAAGTGAAGAAACAGAATCTATAACTAGTGCCACAGGAATGGTTCAAAACATAGTCAGTAAGAAGAGTCAGTCTTCTTATACTTAAGAGGGCAATGTGAATTTTCTATTTAATTCCGATGCAAATTCTGTGTTTCATCGTCAATAAGAAGGTCCAAGGGATACGGTAAACCTGGAGTGAAGCATCGGAATCTATAACTAGTGTGACAGGAATGGTTCAAACATAGACAGTAAGAAGAGTCAGTCTTCTTGTACTTATGTAGAGATTGTGCCTTTTGTATTTAATTCCGATGCAATTTCTGTGTTTCATTGTCAATAAGAAGGTCCCACGGATACAGTAAACCTCAAGTGAAGCATCGGAATCTATAACTAGTGTCACAGGAATGGTTCAAATCATAGTCAGTAAGAAGAGTTAGTCTTCTTGTCCTTAAATGGGCATTGTGCCTTTTGTATTTAATTCCGATGCAATTTCTGTATTTCATCGTCAATAAGAAAGTCCAAGGTATACAGTAAACCTGAAGTGAAGCATCGGAATCTATAACTAGTGTAACAGGAATGGTTCGAAACATAGTCAGTAAGAAGAGTCTGTCTTCTTGTACTTAAGTCGGCAATGTGCCTTTTCTATTTAATTCCGATGCAATTTCTGTGTTTCATCGTCAATAAGAAGGTCCAAGGGATACAGGAACCTGGAGTGAAGTATCAAAGTCTATAACTAGTGTCACAGGAATGGTTCAAAACATAGACAGTAAGAAGAGTCAGTCTTCTTGTACTTAAGTCGACATTGTGCCTTTTCTATTTAATTCCGATGCAATTTCTGTGTTTCATCGTCAATAAGAAGGTCCAAGGGATACAGTAAACCTGGAGTGTAGCATCGGAATCTGTAACTAGTGTCACAGGAATGGTTTAAAACATAGTCAGCAAGAAGAGTCAGTATTCTTTTACTTAAGTCGGCATTGTACCTTTTCCATTTAATTCCGATGCAAATATTGTGTTTCATCGTCAATAACAAGGTACAAAGGATACAGTAAACCTGTAGTGAAGCATCTGAATCTATAACTAGTGTCAATGGAATGGTTCAAAACATAGACAGTAAGAAGAGTCAGTCTTCTTGTACTTAAGTCGGCTTTTTGCCTTTTGTATTTAATTCCGATGCAATTTCTGTGTTTCATCGTCAATAAGAAGGTCAGAGGGATACAGTAAACCTGAAGTGATGCATCGGAATCTATAGCTAGTGTCACAGGAATGGTTCAAAACATAGTCAGTGAGAAGAGTCAGTCTTCTTGTCCATAAGTCGGCATTGTGCCTTTTGTATTTAATTCCGATGCAATTTCTGTGTTTCATCGTCAATATGAAGGTCCAAGGGATACAGTACACCTGGAGTGAAGCATCGGAATCTATAACTAGTGTCAAAGGATTGGTTCAAAACATAGACAGTAGGAAGAGTCAGTCTTCTAGTACTTAAGTCGGCATTGTGCCTTTTCTATTTATTTCCGATGCAATTTCTGTGTTTCATCGTCAATAAGACGGTCAGAGGGATACAGTACACCAGAAGTGAAGCATCGGAATCTATAGCTAGTGTCACAGGAATGATTCAAAACATAGACAGTTGGAACAGTCAGTCTTCTTGTACTTAAGTTGGCATTGTGCCTTTTGTATTTAATTCCGATGCAATTTCTGTGTCTCACCGGTAATAAGAAGGTCGGAGGGATACAGTAAAAATGAAGTGAAGCATCGGAATCTATAACTAGTGTCACAGGAATGGTTCAAACGTGGACAGTAAGAAGAGTCAGTATTCTTTTACTTAAGTCGGAATTGTGCCTTTTGTATTTAATTTCGATGCAATTTCTGTGTTTCATCGTCAATAAGAAGGTCCAAGGGATACAGTAAACCTGGAGTGAAGCATCGGAATTTATAACTAGTGTCACAGTAATGGTTCAAAATATAGACAGTAAGAAGAGTCAGACGTCTCGTACATAAGTCGGCATTGTGCCTTTTGTATTTAATTCCGATGGAATTTCTGTGTTTCATCGTCAGTAAGAAGGTCCAAGGGATACAGTCAACCTGAAGTGAAGCATCGGAATCTATAACTAGTGTCACTGGAATGGTTCAAAATGTAGACAGTAAGAAGAGTCAGTCTTGTTGTACTTATGTCGGCATTGTGCCTTTTGTATTTAATTCCGATGCAAGTTCTGTGATTCATCGTCCATAAGAAGGCAAAAGGGATACAGTAAAACTGAAGTGAAGAATCGGACTCTATAACTAGTGTCACAGAAATGGTTCAAAACATAGACAGTGGAAGAGTCAGTCTTCTTGTACTTAAATCGGCATTGTGCTTTTTGTATATTGATCCGATGCAATTTCTGTGTTTCATCGGCAATAAGGTCAGAGGGATACAGTAAACCTGAAGGGAAACATCGGAATCTACAACTAGTGTCACAGGAATGGTTCAAAACATAGACAGCAGGAAGAGTCAGTCTTCTTGTACTGAAGTCGGCATTGTGCCTTTTGTATTTAATTCCGATGCAATTTCTGTGTTTCATCGTCAATAAGAAGGTCAGAGGGATAATGTAAACCTGAAGTGAAGCATCGGAATCCAAAACTAGTGTCACAGGAATGGTTCAAAACATAGACAGAAGGATGAGTCAGTCTTCTTGTACTTAAGTCGGCATTGTGCCTTTTCTATTTAATTCCAATGCAATTTCTGTGTTTCATCGTCAATAAGAAGGTCCAAGGTATACAGTAAACCTGAAGTGGAGCATCGAAATATATAACTAGTGTCACAGGAATGGTTCAAAACATAATCAGTAAGAAGAGTCAGTCTTCTTATTCTTAAGTGGGCATTGTGAATTTTCTATTTAATTCCGATGCATATTCTGTGTTTCATCGTCAATAAGAAGATCCAAGGGATACAGTAAACTTGGAGTGAAGCATCGGAATCCATAACTAGTGTCACAGGAATGGTTCAAAACATGGACAGTACGAAGAGTCAGTCTTCTTGTACTTATGTCGACATTGTGCCTTTTCTATTTAATTCCGAAGCAATTTCTGTGTTTCATCGTCAATAAGAATTTCTAAGACATACAGTAAACCTCGAGTGAAGCATCGGAATCTATAACTAGTGTCACAGGAATGGTTTCAAAACATAGACAGTAAGAAGAGTCAGTCTTCTTGTACTTAAGTCGACATTGTGCCTATTCAATTTAATTCCGATGCAATTTCTGTGTTTCATCGTCAATAAGAAGGTTAGAGGGATACAATGAACCTGGAGTGTAGCATCGGAATCTATAACTAGTGTCACAGGAATGGTTCAAACCTTAGACAGTAAGAAGAGACAGTCCTCGTGTACTTAAGTCGGCATTTTGCCTTTTGTATTTACTTCCGATGCAATATCTGTGTTTCATCGACAATAAGAAGGTCCAAGGGATACAGTAAACCTGAAGTGAAGCATCGGAATCTATAACTAGTGTCACAAGAATGGTTCTAAACATAGTCAGTAAGAAGAGTCAGTCTTCTTGTACTTAAGTCGGCATTGTATGTTTTCAATTTAATTCCGATGCAATTTCTGTGTTTCATCGCCAATAACAAGGTCCAAGGGATACACTAAACCTGGAGTGAAGCATCGGAATCTATAACTAGTGTCAATGGAATGGTTCAAAACATAGACAGTAAGAAGCGTCAGTCTTCTTGTACTTAAGTCGGCATTGTGCCTTTTGTATTTAGTTCCGATGATATTTCTGTGTTTTATTGTCAATAAGAAGGACCAAGGGATACAGTAAACCTGAAGTTATGCATCGGAATCTATAACTAGTGTCACAGGGATGGCTCAAAACATAGACAGTAAGAAGAGTCAGTCTTCTTGTACACAAGTTGGCATTGTGCCTTTTGTATTTAATTCCGATGCAATTTCTATGTTTCATCGTCAATAAGAAGGTCAGAGGGATACAGTAATCCTGAAGGGAACCATCGGAATCTATAACTAGTGTCACAGGAATGGTTCAAACATAGTCAGTAAGAATAGTCAGTCTTCTTGTACTTAAGTCATCATTGTGCATTTTATATTTAATTCTGATGCAATTTCTGTGTTTCATCGTTACTAAGAAGGTCCAAGGGATACAGTAAACCTGGATTGAAGCATCGGAATCTATAACTAGTGTCACAGGAATGGTTCAAATCATAGACAGTAAGAAGAGTCAGACATCTTTTCCTTAAGTCGGCATTGTGCCCTTTGTATTTAATTCCGATGCAATTTCTGTGTTTCATCGTCAATAAGAAGGTCCAAGAGATACAGAAAACCTGGAGTGAAGCATCGGAGTCTATAACTAGTGTCACAGGACTGGTAAAAAAATTGACAGTAAGAAGGGTCAGTGTTCTTGTACTTAATTCGGCATTGTGCCTTTTGAATTTAATTCCGATGCCATTTCTGTGTTTCATCGTCAATAAGAAGGTCAGAGGGATACAGTAAACCTGAAGTGAAACATCGGAATCCATAACTAGTGCCACAGGAATGGTTCAAAACATAGTCAGTAATAAGAGTCAGTCCTCTTGTACTTAAGTTGGCATTGTGCTTTTTTATTTAATTCCGATGCAATTTCTGTGTTTCATCGTCAATAAGAAGGTCCAGGGGATACAGTAAACCTGAAGTAAACCATCGGAATCTACAACTAGTGTCACAGGAATGGTTCAAAGCATAGTCATTAAGAGGAGTCAGTCTTCTTGTACTTAAGTTGGCATTGTGCCTTTCGTATGTAATTCCGATGCAATTTCTGTGTTTCATCGTCAATAAGAAGGTCCAACGGATACAGTAAACCTGCCGCGAAACATCGGAATCTATAACTAGTGTCACAGTAATGGTTCAAAATATAGACAGTAAGAAGAGTCAGACGTCTTGTACTTAAGTCGGCATTGTGCGTTTTGTATTTACTTCCGATGCAATTTCTGTGTTTCATCGTCAATAAGATGGTCCAAGGGATACAGTAAACCTCAAGTGAAGCATCGGAATTTATAACTAGTGTCACTGGAATGGTTCAAAGTATAGACAGTAAAAAAGGTCAGTCTTCTTGTACTTAAGTCGGCATTGTGCCTATTGTATATAATTCCGATGCAATTTCTGTGATTCATCGTCAAGAAGAAGGACCAAGGGATACAGTAAACCTGAAGTGAAGCATCGGACTCTATAACTAGTGTCACAGGAATGGTTCAAAACATACACAGTAGAAGAGTCAGTCTTCTTGTCTTTAAGTCGGCATTGTGCCTTTTGTATTTATTTCCGATGCAATTTCTGTGTTTCATCGGCAATAAGGTCAGAGGGATACAGTAAACCTGAAGTGAACCATCGGAATCCAAAACTAGTGTCACAGGAATGGTTCAAATCATAGACAGTAGAAAGAGTAAGTCTTCTTGTACTTAAGTCGGCATTGTGCCTTTTGTATTTAATTCCGATGCAATTTCTGTGTTTCATCGTCGATAAGAAGGGGCAAAAGATACAGTAAACCGGAAGTGAAGCATCGGAATCTACAACTGGTGTCACAGGAATGGTTCAAAAGATAGACAGTAAGAAGAGTCAGTCTTTCTGTACTTAAGTCGGCATTGTGCCTTTTCTATTTATTTCCGATGCAATTTCTGTGTTTCATCGTCAATAAGACGGTCAGAGGGATACAGTACACCAGAAGTGAAGCATCGGAATCTATAGCTAGTGTCACAGGAATGATTCAAAACATAGACAGTTGGAACAGTCAGTCTTCTTGTACTTAAGTTGGCATTGTGCCTTTTGTATTTAATTCCGATGCAATTTCTGTGTCTCACCGGTAATAAGAAGGTCGGAGGGATACAGTAAAAATGAAGTGAAGCATCGGAATCTATAACTAGTGTCACAGGAATGGTTCAAACGTGGACAGTAAGAAGAGTCAGTATTCTTTTACTTAAGTCGGAATTGTGCCTTTTGTATTTAATTTCGATGCAATTTCTGTGTTTCATCGTCAATAAGAAGGTCCAAGGGATACAGTAAACCTGGAGTGTAGCATTGGAATTTATAACTAGTGTCACAGTAATGGTTCAAAATATAGACAGTAAGAAGAGTCAGACGTCTCGTACATAAGTCGGCATTGTGCCTTTTGTATTTAATTCCGATGGAATTTCTGTGTTTCATCGTCAGTAAGAAGGTCCAAGGGATACAGTCAACCTGAAGTGAAGCATCGGAATCTATAACTAGTGTCACTGGAATGGTTCAAAATGTAGACAGTAAGAAGAGTCAGTCTTGTTGTACTTATGTCGGCATTGTGCCTTTTGTATTTAATTCCGATGCAAGTTCTGTGATTCATCGTCCATAAGAAGGCAAAAGGGATACAGTAAAACTGAAGTGAAGAATCGGACTCTATAACTAGTGTCACAGAAATGGTTCAAAACATAGACAGTGGAAGAGTCAGTCTTCTTGTACTTAAATCGGCATTGTGCTTTTTGTATATTGATCCGATGCAATTTCTGTGTTTCATCGGCAATAAGGTCAGAGGGATACAGTAAACCTGAAGGGAAACATCGGAATCTACAACTAGTGTCACAGGAATGGTTCAAAACATAGACAGCAGGAAGAGTCAGTCTTCTTGTACTGAAGTCGGCATTGTGCCTTTTGTATTTAATTCCGATGCAATTTCTGTGTTTCATCGTCAATAAGAAGGTCAGAGGGATAATGTAAACCTGAAGTGAAGCATCGGAATCCAAAACTAGTGTCACAGGAATGGTTCAAAACATAGACAGAAGGATGAGTCAGTCTTCTTGTACTTAAGTCGGCATTGTGCCTTTTCTATTTAATTCCAATGCAATTTCTGTGTTTCATCGTCAATAAGAAGGTCCAAGGTATACAGTAAACCTGAAGTGGAGCATCGAAATATATAACTAGTGTCACAGGAATGGTTCAAAACATAATCAGTAAGAAGAGTCAGTCTTCTTATTCTTAAGTGGGCATTGTGAATTTTCTATTTAATTCCGATGCATATTCTGTGTTTCATCGTCAATAAGAAGATCCAAGGGATACAGTAAACCTGGAGTGAAGCATCGGAATCCATAACTAGTGTCACAGGAATGGTTCAAAACATGGACAGTACGAAGAGTCAGTCTTCTTGTACTTATGTCGACATTGTGCCTTTTCTATTTAATTCCGAAGCAATTTCTGTGTTTCATCGTCAATAAGAATTTCTAAGACATACAGTAAACTCGAGTGAAGCATCGGAATCTATAACTAGTGTCACAGGGAATGGTTCAAAACATAGACAGTAAGAAGAGTCAGTCTTCTTGTACTTAAGTCGACATTGTGCCTATTCAATTTAATTCCGATGCAATTTCTGTGTTTCATCGTCAATAAGAAGGTTAGAGGGATACAATGAACCTGGAGTGTAGCATCGGAATCTATAACTAGTGTCACAGGAATGGTTCAAACCTTAGACAGTAAGAAGAGACAGTCCTCGTGTACTTAAGTCGGCATTTTGCCTTTTGTATTTACTTCCGATGCAATATCTGTGTTTCATCGACAATAAGAAGGTCCAAGGGATACAGGAAACCTGAAGTGAAGCATCGGAATCTATAACTAGTGTCACAAGAATGGTTCTAAACATAGTCAGTAAGAAGAGTCAGTCTTCTTGTACTTAAGTCGGCATTGTATGTTTTCAATTTAATTCCGATGCAATTTCTGTGTTTCATCGCCAATAACAAGGTCCAAGGGATACACTAAACCTGGAGTGAAGCATCGGAATCTATAACTAGTGTCAATGGAATGGTTCAAAACATAGACAGTAAGAAGCGTCAGTCTTCTTGTACTTAAGTCGGCATTGTGCCTTTTGTATTTAGTTCCGATGATATTTCTGTGTTTTATCGTCAATAAGAAGGACCAAGGGATACAGTAAACCTGAAGTTATGCATCGGAATCTATAACTAGTGTCACAGGGATGGCTCAAAACATAGACAGTAAGAAGAGTCAGTCTTCTTGTACACAAGTTGGCATTGTGCCTTTTGTATTTAATTCCGATGCAATTTCTATGTTTCATCGTCAATAAGAAGGTCAGAGGGATACAGTAATCCTGAAGGGAACCATCGGAATCTATAACTAGTGTCACAGGAATGGTTCAAACATAGTCAGTAAGAATAGTCAGTCTTCTTGTACTTAAGTCATCATTGTGCATTTTATATTTAATTCTGATGCAATTTCTGTGTTTCATCGTTACTAAGAAGGTCCAAGGGATACAGTAAACCTGGATTGAAGCATCGGAATCTATAACTAGTGTCACAGGAATGGTTCAAATCATAGACAGTAAGAAGAGTCAGACATCTTTTCGTTAAGTCGGCATTGTGCCCTTTGTATTTAATTCCGATGCAATTTCTGTGTTTCATCGTCAATAAGAAGGTCCAAGAGATACAGAAAACCTGGAGTGAAGCATCGGAGTCTATAACTAGTGTCACAGGACTGGTAAAAAAATTGACAGTAAGAAGGGTCAGTGTTCTTGTACTTAATTCGGCATTGTGCCTTTTGAATTTAATTCCGATGCCATTTCTGTGTTTCATCGTCAATAAGAAGGTCAGAGGGATACAGTAAACCTGAAGTGAAACATCGGAATCCATAACTAGTGCCACAGGAATGGTTCAAAACATAGTCAGTAATAAGAGTCAGTCCTCTTGTACTTAAGTTGGCATTGTGCTTTTTTATTTAATTCCGATGCAATTTCTGTGTTTCATCGTCAATAAGAAGGTCCAGGGGATACAGTAAACCTGAAGTAAACCATCGGAATCTACAACTAGTGTCACAGGAATGGTTCAAAGCATAGTCATTAAGAGGAGTCAGTCTTCTTGTACTTAAGTTGGCATTGTGCCTTTCGTATGTAATTCCGATGCAATTTCTGTGTTTCATCGTCAATAAGAAGGTCCAACGGATACAGTAAACCTGCCGCGAAACATCGGAATCTATAACTAGTGTCACAGTAATGGTTCAAAATATAGACAGTAAGAAGAGTCAGACGTCTTGTACTTAAGTCGGCATTGTGCGTTTTGTATTTACTTCCGATGCAATTTCTGTGTTTCATCGTCAATAAGATGGTCCAAGGGATACAGTAAACCTCAAGTGAAGCATCGGAATTTATAACTAGTGTCACTGGAATGGTTCAAAGTATAGACAGTAAAAAAGGTCAGTCTTCTTGTACTTAAGTCGGCATTGTGCCTATTGTATATAATTCCGATGCAATTTCTGTGATTCATCGTCAAGAAGAAGGACCAAGGGATACAGTAAACCTGAAGTGAAGCATCGGACTCTATAACTAGTGTCACAGGAATGGTTCAAAACATAGACAGTAGAAGAGTCAGTCTTCTTGTCTTTAAGTCGGCATTGTGCCTTTTGTATTTATTTCCGATGCAATTTCTGTGTTTCATCGGCAATAAGGTCAGAGGGATACAGTAAACCTGAAGTGAACCATCGGAATCCAAAACTAGTGTCACAGGAATGGTTCAAATCATAGACAGTAGAAAGAGTAAGTCTTCTTGTACTTAAGTCGGCATTGTGCCTTTTGTATTTAATTCCGATGCAATTTCTGTGTTTCATCGTCGATAAGAAGGGGCAAAAGATACAGTAAACCGGAAGTGAAGCATCGGAATCTACAACTGGTGTCACAGGAATGGTTCAAAAGATAGACAGTAAGAAGAGTCAGTCTTTCTGTACTTAAGTCGGCATTGTGCCTTTTCTGTTTAATTCCGATGCTATTTAAGTGTTTCATCGTCAATAAGAAGGTCAGAGGGATACAGTAAACCTGAAGTGAAGCATCGGAACCTATAACTTGTTTCTCAGGAATGGTTCAAAGCATAGTCAGTAAGAAGAGTCAGTCTTCTTGTACTTAATTTGGCATTGTGCCTTTCACATGTAATTCCGATGCAATTTCTGTGTTTCATCGTCAATAAGAAGGTCCAAGGGATACAGTAAACCTGGCGTGAAGCATCGGACCTATAACTAGTGTCACAGTAATGGTTCAAATCATAGACAGTAAGAAGAGTCATACGTCATTTACTTAAGTCGGCATTGTGCATTTTGTATTTACTTCCGATGCAATTTCTGTGTTTCATAGTCAATGACAAGGTCCAAGGGATACAGTAAACCTGAAGTGAAGCATCGGAATCTATAACTAGTGTCAATGGAAAGGTTCAAACTATAGACAGTAGGAAGAGTCAGTCTTCTTGTACTTAAGTCGGCATTGTGCCTTTTCTATTTAATTCCGATGCAATTTCTGTGTTTCATCGTCAATAACTATGTCCAAGGGAAACAGAAATCCTGAAGTGAAGCATCGGAACCAATTACTAGTGTCACAGGAATGGTTCAAAACATAGTCAGTAAGAAGAGTCAGTCTTCTTGTCCTTCAGTCGGCATTGTGCCTTTTGTATTTCATTCCGATGCAATTTCTGTGTTTCATCGGCAATAAGGTCAGAGGGATACAGTAGACCTCAAGTGAAGCATCGGAATCCAAAACTAGTGTCACAGGAATGGTTCAAATCATAGACAGTAGGAAGAGTCAGTCTTCTTGTACTTAAGTCGGCATTGTGCATTTTGTATTTAATTCCGATGCAATTTCTGTGTTTCATCGCCAATAACAGGTTCCACGGGATACAGTAAACCTGGTGTGAAGCATCGGAATCTATAACTAGTGTCACAGGAATGGTTCAAAACATAGTCAGTAAGAAGAGTTCGTCTTCTTGTACTTAAGTCGGCATTGTGCCTTTTCTATTTAATTCCGATGCAATTTCTGTGTTTCATCGCCAATAACAAGGTCCACGGGATACAGTAAACCTGGAGTGAAGCATCGGAATCTATAACTAGTGTCACAGGAATGGTTCAAATCTTAGACAGTAAGAAGAGACAGTCCTCGTGTACTTAAGTCGGCATTTTGCCTTTTGTATTTAATTCCGATGCAATTAGTTTGTTTCATCGTCAATAAGAAGGTCCAAGGGATACAGTAAACCTGAAGTGAAGCATCGGAATCTGTAACTAGTGTCACAGGAATGGTTCAAAACATAGTCAGTAAGAAGAGTCAGTCTTCTTGTACTTAAGACGGCATTCTACGTTTTCTATTTAATTCCGATGCAATTTCTGTGTTTCATCGCCAATAACAAGGTCCAAGGGATACAGTAAACCTGGAGTGAAGCATTGGAATCTATAACTAGTGTCAATGGAATGGTTCAAAACATAGACAGTAAGAAGCGTCAGTCTTCTTGTACTTAAGTCTTCATTGTGCCTTTTGTATTTAATTCCGATGATATTTCTGTGTTTTATCGTCAATAAGAAGGGCCAAGGGATACAGTAAACCTGGAGTGAAGCATCGGAATCTATAACTAGTGTCACAGGGATGGCTCAAAACATAGACAGTAAGAAGAGTGAGTCTTCTTGTACATAAGTTGGCATTGTGCCATTTGTATTTAATTCCGATGCAATTTCTGTGTTTCATCGTCAATAAGAAGGTCCAAGGGATACAGTAAACCTGAAGTGAAGCATCGGAATCTATAACTTGTTTCACTGGAATGGTTCAAAGCATAGTCAGTGAGAAGAGTCAGTCTTCTTGTACCTAAGTTGGCATTGTGCCTTTCATATGTGATTCCGATGCAATTTCTGTGTTTCATCGTCAATAAGAAGGTCCAAGGGATACAGTAAACCTGGCGTGAAGCATCGGACCTATAACTAGTGTCACAGTAATGGTTCAAATCATAGACAGTAAGAAGAGTCAGACGTCTTTTACTTAAGTCGGCATGCTGCCTTTTGTATTTACTTCCGATGCAATTTCTGTGTTTCATAGTCAATGACAAGGTCCAAGGGTACAGGAAACCTGAAGTGAAGCATCGGAATCTATAACTAGTGTCAGTGGAAAGGTTTAAAATATAGACAGTAGGAAGAGTCAGTCTTCTTGTACTTAAGTCGGCATTGTGCCTTTTCTATTTAATTCCGATGCAATTTCGTGTTTCATCGTCAATAAGTATGTCCAAGGGAAACAGAAATCCTGACGTGAAGCATCGGAACCAATTACTAGTGTCACAGGAATGGTTCAAAACATAGTCAGTAAGAAGAGTCAGTCTTCTTGCCCTTCAGTCGGCATTGTGCCTTTTGTATTTCATTCCGATGCAATTTCTGTGTTTCATCGGCATAAGGTCAGAGGGATACAGTAAACCTGAAGTGAAGCATCGGAATCCAAAACTAGTGTCACAGGAATGGTTCAAATCATAGACAGTAGGAAGAGTCAGTCTTCTTGTACTTAAGTTGGCATTGTGCCTTTTGTATTTAATTCCGAAGCAATTTCTGTGTTTCATCGTCAATACGATAGGTCCAAGGTATACAGTATACCTGAAGTGAAGCATCGGAATCTATAACTAGTGTCACAGGAATGGTTCAAAACATAGTCAGTAAGAAGAGTTAGTCTTCTTGTACTTAAGTCGGCATTGTGCCTTTTCTATTTAATTCCGATGCATTTTCTGTGTTTCATCGTCAATAAAGAGGTCCAAGGGATACAGTAAACCTGGAGTGAAGCATCGGAATCTATAACTAGTGTCACAGGAATGGTTCAAAACATAGACAGTAAGAAGAGTCAGTCTTCTTGTACTTAAGTCGACATTGTGTCTTTTCTATTTAATTCCGATGCAATTACTGTGTTTCATCGACAATAAGAAGGTCAGAGGGATACAATAAACCTGAAGTGAAGCATCGGAATCTATAACTAGTGGCACAGGAATGGTTCAAACATAGTCAGTAAGAACAGTCAGTCCTCTTGACCTTAAGTCGGCATTTTGCCTTATGTATTTCATTCCGATGCAATTTCTGTGTTTCATCGTCAATAAGAAAGTCCAAGGGAAACAGTAAACCAGATGTGAGGCATCGGAATCTATAACTAGTGTCACAGGAATGGTTCAAAACATAGTCAGTAAGAAGAGTCAGTCTTCTTGTACTTAAGTCTTCATTGTGCCTTTTGTATTTCATTCCGATGCAATTTCTGTGTTTCATCGTCAATAAGAGGGTCAGAGGGATACAATAAACCTGAAGTGAAGCATCGGAATATATAACTAGTGTCACAGGAATGGTTCAAAACATAGTCAGTAAGAACAGTCAGTCTTCTTGTCCTTAAGCCGGCATTGTGCATTTTGTATTTATTTCCGATGCAATTTCTGTGATACATCGTCAATAAGAAGGTCCAAGGTATAATGTAAACCTTAAGTGAAGCAACGGAATCTATTACTAGTGTCACAGGAATGGTTCAAACATAGTCAGTAACAAGAGTCAGTCTTCTTGTACTTAAGTCGGCATTGTGCCTGTTCTATTTAATTCCGATGCAATTTCTGTGGTTCATCGTCAATAAGAATTTCCAAGAGATACAGTAAACCTGGAGTGAAGCATCGGAATCTATAACTAGTGACACAGGAATAGTTCAAAACATAGACAGTAAGAAGAGTCAGTCTTCTTGTACTTAAGTCGACATTGTGCCTATTCAATTTAATTCCGATGCAATATCTGTGTTTCATCGTCAATAAGAAGGTTAGAGGGATACAATGAACCTGGAGTGTAGCATCGGAATCTATAACTAGAGTCACAGGAATGGTTCAAATCTTAGACAGTAAGAAGAGACAATCCTCGTCTACTTAAGTCGGCATTTTGCCTTTTGTATTTAATTCCGATGCAATTTCTGTGTTTCATCGTCAACAAGAAGGTCCAAGGGATACAGAAAACCTGAGGTGAAGCATCGGAATCTATAACTAGTGTCAATGGAAAGGTTCAAAGTATAGACAGTAGGAAGAGTCAGTCTTCTTGTACTTAAGTCGGCATTGTGCCTTTTCTATTTAATTCCGATGCAATTTCTGTGTTTCATCGTCAATAACTATGTCCAAGGGAAACAGAAATCCTGAAGTGAAGCATCGGAACCAATTACTAGTGTCACAGGAATGGTTCAAAACACAGTCAGTAAGAAGAGTCAGTCTTCTTGTCCTTCAGTCGGCTTTGTGCCTTTTGTATTTCATTCCGATGCAATTTCTGTGTTTCATCGGCAATAAGGTCAGAGGGATACAGTAGACCTCAAGTGAAGCATCGGAATCCAAAACTAGTGTCACAGGAATGGTTCAAATCATAGACAGTAGGAAGAGTCAGTCTTCTTGTACTTAAGTCGGCATTGTGCATTTTGTATTTAATTCCGATGCAATTTCTGTGTTTCATCGCCAATAACAGGTTCCACGGGATACAGTAAACCTGGAGTGAAGCATCGGAATCTATAACTAGTGTCACAGGAATGGTTCAAAACATACTCAGTAAGAAGAGTTCGTCTTCTTGTACTTAAGTCGGCATTGTGCCTTTTCTATTTAATTCCGATGCAATTTCTGTGTTTCATCGCCAATAACAAGGTCCACGGGATACAGTAAACCTGGAGTGAAGCATCGGAATCTATAACTAGTGTCACAGGAATGGTTCAAATCTTAGACAGTAAGAAGAGACAGTCCTCGTGTACTTAAGTCGGCATTTTGCCTTTCGTATTTAATTCCGATGCAATTTCTGTGTTTCATCGTCAATAAGAAGGTCCAAGGGATACAGTAAACCTGAAGTGAAGCATCGGAATCTGTAACTAGTGTCACAGGAATGGTTCAAAACATAGTCAGTAAGAAGAGTCAGTCTTCTTGTACTTAAGTCGGCATTCTACGTTTTCTATTTAATTCCGATGCAATTTCTGTGTTTCATCGCCAATAACAAGGTCCAAGGGATACAGTAAACCTGGAGTGAAGCATTGGAATCTATAACTAGTGTCAATGGAATGGTTCAAAACATAGACAGTAAGAAGCGTCAGTCTTCTTGTACTTAAGTCGGCATTGTGCCTTTTGTATTTAATTCCGATGATATTTCTGTGTTTTATCGTCAATAAGAAGGGCCAAGGGATACAGTAAACCTGGAGTGAAGCATCGGAATCTGTAACTAGTGTCACAGGGATGGCTCAAAACATAGACAGTAAGAAGAGTCAGTCTTCTTGTACATAAGTTGGCATTGTGCCATTTGTATTTAATTCCGATGCAATTTCTATGTTTCATCGTCAATAAGAAGGTCAGAGGGATACAGTAAACCTGAAGTGAAACATCGGAATCCATAACTAGTGCCACAGGAATGGTTCAAAACATAGTCAGTAATAAGAGTCAGTCCTCTTGTACTTAAGTTGGCATTGTGCTTTTTTATTTAATTCCGATGCAATTTCTGTGTTTCATCGTCAATAAGAAGGTCCAGGGGATACAGTAAACCTGAAGTAAACCATCGGAATCTACAACTAGTGTCACAGGAATGGTTCAAAGCATAGTCATTAAGAGGAGTCAGTCTTCTTGTACTTAAGTTGGCATTGTGCCTTTCGTATGTAATTCCGATGCAATTTCTGTGTTTCATCGTCAATAAGAAGGTCCAACGGATACAGTAAACCTGCCGCGAAACATCGGAATCTATAACTAGTGTCACAGTAATGGTTCAAAATATAGACAGTAAGAAGAGTCAGACGTCTTGTACTTAAGTCGGCATTGTGCGTTTTGTATTTACTTCCGATGCAATTTCTGTGTTTCATCGTCAATAAGATGGTCCAAGGGATACAGTAAACCTCAAGTGAAGCATCGGAATTTATAACTAGTGTCACTGGAATGGTTCAAAGTATAGACAGTAAAAAAGGTCAGTCTTCTTGTACTTAAGTCGGCATTGTGCCTATTGTATATAATTCCGATGCAATTTCTGTGATTCATCGTCAAGAAGAAGGACCAAGGGATACAGTAAACCTGAAGTGAAGCATCGGACTCTATAACTAGTGTCACAGGAATGGTTCAAAACATAGACAGTAGAAGAGTCAGTCTTCTTGTCTTTAAGTCGGCATTGTGCCTTTTGTATTTATTTCCGATGCAATTTCTGTGTTTCATCGGCAATAAGGTCAGAGGGATACAGTAAACCTGAAGTGAACCATCGGAATCCAAAACTAGTGTCACAGGAATGGTTCAAATCATAGACAGTAGAAAGAGTAAGTCTTCTTGTACTTAAGTCGGCATTGTGCCTTTTGTATTTAATTCCGATGCAATTTCTGTGTTTCATCGTCGATAAGAAGGGGCAAAAGATACAGTAAACCGGAAGTGAAGCATCGGAATCTACAACTGGTGTCACAGGAATGGTTCAAAAGATAGACAGTAAGAAGAGTCAGTCTTTCTGTACTTAAGTCGGCATTGTGCCTTTTCTGTTTAATTCCGATGCTATTTAAGTGTTTCATCGTCAATAAGAAGGTCAGAGGGATACAGTAAACCTGAAGTGAAGCATCGGAACCTATAACTTGTTTCTCAGGAATGGTTCAAAGCATAGTCAGTAAGAAGAGTCAGTCTTCTTGTACTTAATTTGGCATTGTGCCTTTCACATGTAATTCCGATGCAATTTCTGTGTTTCATCGTCAATAAGAAGGTCCAAGGGATACAGTAAACCTGGCGTGAAGCATCGGACCTATAACTAGTGTCACAGTAATGGTTCAAATCATAGACAGTAAGAAGAGTCATACGTCATTTACTTAAGTCGGCATTGTGCATTTTGTATTTACTTCCGATGCAATTTCTGTGTTTCATAGTCAATGACAAGGTCCAAGGGATACAGTAAACCTGAAGTGAAGCATCGGAATCTATAACTAGTGTCAATGGAAAGGTTCAAACTATAGACAGTAGGAAGAGTCAGTCTTCTTGTACTTAAGTCGGCATTGTGCCTTTTCTATTTAATTCCGATGCAATTTCTGTGTTTCATCGTCAATAACTATGTCCAAGGGAAACAGAAATCCTGAAGTGAAGCATCGGAACCAATTACTAGTGTCACAGGAATGGTTCAAAACATAGTCAGTAAGAAGAGTCAGTCTTCTTGTCCTTCAGTCGGCATTGTGCCTTTTGTATTTCATTCCGATGCAATTTCTGTGTTTCATCGGCAATAAGGTCAGAGGGATACAGTAGACCTCAAGTGAAGCATCGGAATCCAAAACTAGTGTCACAGGAATGGTTCAAATCATAGACAGTAGGAAGAGTCAGTCTTCTTGTACTTAAGTCGGCATTGTGCATTTTGTATTTAATTCCGATGCAATTTCTGTGTTTCATCGCCAATAACAGGTTCCACGGGATACAGTAAACCTGGTGTGAAGCATCGGAATCTATAACTAGTGTCACAGGAATGGTTCAAAACATAGTCAGTAAGAAGAGTTCGTCTTCTTGTACTTAAGTCGGCATTGTGCCTTTTCTATTTAATTCCGATGCAATTTCTGTGTTTCATCGCCAATAACAAGGTCCACGGGATACAGTAAACCTGGAGTGAAGCATCGGAATCTATAACTAGTGTCACAGGAATGGTTCAAATCTTAGACAGTAAGAAGAGACAGTCCTCGTGTACTTAAGTCGGCATTTTGCCTTTTGTATTTAATTCCGATGCAATTAGTTTGTTTCATCGTCAATAAGAAGGTCCAAGGGATACAGTAAACCTGAAGTGAAGCATCGGAATCTGTAACTAGTGTCACAGGAATGGTTCAAAACATAGTCAGTAAGAAGAGTCAGTCTTCTTGTACTTAAGACGGCATTCTACGTTTTCTATTTAATTCCGATGCAATTTCTGTGTTTCATCGCCAATAACAAGGTCCAAGGGATACAGTAAACCTGGAGTGAAGCATTGGAATCTATAACTAGTGTCAATGGAATGGTTCAAAACATAGACAGTAATAAGCGTCAGTCTTCTTGTACTTAAGTCTTCATTGTGCCTTTTGTATTTTAATTCCGATGATATTTCTGTGTTTTATCGTCAATAAGAAGGGCCAAGGGATACAGTAAACCTGGAGTGAAGCATCGGAATCTATAACTAGTGTCACAGGGATGGCTCAAAACATAGACAGTAAGAAGAGTGAGTCTTCTTGTACATAAGTTGGCATTGTGCCATTTGTATTCAATTCCGATGCAATTTCTGTGTTTCATCGTCAATAAGAAGGTCCAAGGGATACAGTAAACCTGAAGTGAAGCATCGGAATCTATAACTTGTTTCACTGGAATGGTTCAAAGCATAGTCAGTGAGAAGAGTCAGTCTTCTTGTACCTAAGTTGGCATTGTGCCTTTCATATGTGATTCCGATGCAATTTCTGTGTTTCATCGTCAATAAGAAGGTCCAAGGGATACAGTAAACCTGGCGTGAAGCATCGGACCTATAACTAGTGTCAACAGTAATGGTTCAAATCATAGACAGTAAGAAGAGTCAGACGTCTTTTACTTAAGTCGGCATGCTGCCTTTTGTATTTACTTCCGATGCAATTTCTGTGTTTCATAGTCAATGACAAGGTCCAAGGGACAGGAAACCTGAAGTGAAAGCATCGGAATCTATAACTAGTGTCAGTGGAAAGGTTTAAAATATAGACAGTAGGAAGAGTCAGTCTTCTAATGTACTTAAGTCGGCATTGTGCCTTTCTATTTAATTCCGATGCAATTTCGTGTTTCATCGTCAATAAGTATGTCCAAGGGAAACAGAAATCCTGACGTGAAGCATCGGAACCAATTACTAGTGTCACAGGAATGGTTCAAAACATAGTCAGTAAGAAGAGTCAGTCTTCTTGCCCTTCAGTCGGCATTGTGCCTTTTGTATTTCATTCGATGCAATTTCTGTGTTTCATCGGCATAAGGTCAGAGGGATACAGTAAACCTGAAGTGAAGCATCGGAATCCAAAACTAGTGTCACAGGAATGGTTCAAATCATAGACAGTAGGAAGAGTCAGTCTTCTTGTACTTAAGTTGGCATTGTGCCTTTTGTATTTAATTCCGAAGCAATTTCTGTGTTTCATCGTCAATACGATAGGTCCAAGGTATACAGTATACCTGAAGTGAAGCATCGGAAATCTATAACTAGGTGTCACAGGAATGGTTCAAAACATAGTCAGTAAGAAGAGTTAGTCTTCTTGTACTTAAGTCGGCATTGTGCCTTTTCTATTTAATTCCGATGCATTTTCTGTGTTTCATCGTCAAAAAGAGGTCCAAGGGATACAGTAAACCTGGAGTGAAGCATCGGAATCTATAACTAGTGTCACAGGAATGGTTCAAAACATAGACAGTAAGAAGAGTCAGTCTTCTTGTACTTAAGTCGACATTGTGTCTTTTCTATTTAATTCCGATGCAATTACTGTGTTTCATCGACAATAAGAAGGTCAGAGGGATACAATAAACCTGAAGTGAAGCATCGGAATCTATAACTAGTGGCACAGGAATGGTTCAAACATAGTCAGTAAGAACAGTCAGTCCTCTTGACCTTAAGTCGGCATTTTGCCTTATGTATTTCATTCCGATGCAATTTCTGTGTTTCATCGTCAATAAGAAAGTCCAAGGGAAACAGTAAACCAGATGTGAGGCATCGGAATCTATAACTAGTGTCACAGGAATGGTTCAAAACATAGTCAGTAAGAAGAGTCAGTCTTCTTGTACTTAAGTCTTCATTGTGCCTTTTGTATTTCATTCCGATGCAATTTCTGTGTTTCATCGTCAATAAGAGGGTCAGAGGGATACAATAAACCTGAAGTGAAGCATCGGAATATATAACTAGTGTCACAGGAATGGTTCAAAACATAGTCAGTAAGAACAGTCAGTCTTCTTGTCCTTAAGCCGGCATTGTGCATTTTGTATTTATTTCCGATGCAATTTCTGTGATACATCGTCAATAAGAAGGTCCAAGGTATAATGTAAACCTTAAGTGAAGCAACGGAATCTATTACTAGTGTCACAGGAATGGTTCAAACATAGTCAGTAACAAGAGTCAGTCTTCTTGTACTTAAGTCGGCATTGTGCCTGTTCTATTTAATTCCGATGCAATTTCTGTGGTTCATCGTCAATAAGAATTTCCAAGAGATACAGTAAACCTGGAGTGAAGCATCGGAATCTATAACTAGTGACACAGGAATAGTTCAAAACATAGACAGTAAGAAGAGTCAGTCTTCTTGTACTTAAGTCGACATTGTGCCTATTCAATTTAATTCCGATGCAATATCTGTGTTTCATCGTCAATAAGAAGGTTAGAGGGATACAATGAACCTGGAGTGTAGCATCGGAATCTATAACTAGAGTCACAGGAATGGTTCAAATCTTAGACAGTAAGAAGAGACAATCCTCGTCTACTTAAGTCGGCATTTTGCCTTTTGTATTTAATTCCGATGCAATTTCTGTGTTTCATCGTCAACAAGAAGGTCCAAGGGATACAGAAAACCTGAGGTGAAGCATCGGAATCTATAACTAGTGTCAATGGAAAGTTTCAAAGTATAGACAGTAGGAAGAGTCAGTCTTCTTGTACTTAAGTCGGCATTGTGCCTTTTCTATTTAATTCCGATGCAATTTCTGTGTTTCATCGTCAATAACTATGTCCAAGGGAAACAGGAAATCCTGAAGTGAAGCATCGGAACCAATTACTAGTGTCACAGGAATGGTTCAAAACACAGTCAGTAAGAAGAGTCAGTCTTCTTGTCCTTCAGTCGGCTTTGTGCCTTTTGTATTTCATTCCGATGCAATTTCTGTGTTTCATCGGCAATAAGGTCAGAGGGATACAGTAGACCTCAAGTGAAGCATCGGAATCCAAAACTAGTGTCACAGGAATGGTTCAAATCATAGACAGTAGGAAGAGTCAGTCTTCTTGTACTTAAGTCGGCATTGTGCATTTTGTATTTAATTCCGATGCAATTTCTGTGTTTCATCGCCAATAACAGGTTCCACGGGATACAGTAAACCTGGAGTGAAGCATCGGAATCTATAACTAGTGTCACAGGAATGGTTCAAAACATACTCAGTAAGAAGAGTTCGTCTTCTTGTACTTAAGTCGGCATTGTGCCTTTTCTATTTAATTCCGATGCAATTTCTGTGTTTCATCGCCAATAACAAGGTCCACGGGATACAGTAAACCTGGAGTGAAGCATCGGAATCTATAACTAGTGTCACAGGAATGGTTCAAATCTTAGACAGTAAGAAGAGACAGTCCTCGTGTACTTAAGTCGGCATTTTGCCTTTCGTATTTAATTCCGATGCAATTTCTGTGTTTCAT